>NW_028189525.1:0-20225 GCF_048542155.1 Nylanderia fulva
TTTGTTCTTAGTAATTCGCAGAATTTTTATCTTATCAAATTTAGATGAAGAAACGCAACCCCCTTAGTAATAGATATCCGATTGTCGGCGCTCGGCCTGAAACGGCGGCAGCCATTCGCAGAATTTTTATCTTATCAAATTTAGATGAAGAAACGCAACCCCCTTAGTAATAGATATCTGAATGTCGGCGCTCAGCTTGGATACGGCGGCAGCCATTCGCAGAATTTTTATCTTATCTTCGGAGAAAACTTTGATACCTTACAAAGACGCCGCTTATCTTTGATACCTTACAAAGACGCCGCTTATCTTGGATTCGAAAACTTAGCTTATCTTATCTTGGATTTTCGGAGAAAACTTTGATACCGCTCAAAGACGCCGCTTATCTTATCTTATCTTTGTTTATGAACATATCAGGTAACATGATCCCCTTATCTTATCTTGTTTATAAATATATCAGGTAACATGATCCCCTTATCAGGTTATCTGATATGTTTATAAACAAAGATAAGCTTATCTACTGATAAGACCCCCTCCCCCCGCGTGACGTCACCCCCCTCGCCCCCGATTCCCCCCCGCCCCGCACCCCCCTCATTGCCCCTGAGTTAGAACCCCCATAGTATCCCTACTGTCGATTAACTTAAAAATAAAATATTTTTGGGAAAAATGTTTTATACAAAAGTTTTATAACTTTAAGGGAAACATAAGATGGTGTTATTTGACCTTGCATAGTTGTTTGAAGGTTACATAAAGATCACATTTAATATCCCAAATGGAACACTATTTTTCTTTGCATATTCTTGTAGCCTATCTCAAGAGCTTTCCAAAATACTAAAATAAAATACTTTTTCATTAACTTTTCGAGTTATAAGGCTTCTAATTCTAACTTTTTTACATAAATTACAAAATATTGTATAAACCATTCAGTTTTCGAAAATCTTACCTTAATACTTTAATGCATAGAATAAGGAGACTAATTGATGTAAAAAAAACATGTAGTTGTCTTTAAAAAAATGATGAATTTGCATTAAGCCGTTACATAGTGTTTTCGAGATGGGCTACAAGAATATGAAAAAATGTTCTATTAAGAAATTGAGGATGACCTTCAAATCATTATCCAAGACAAACTAATGACACCATCTTATGTCTTCTTCGAAGTTTCAAAAGTTTTGTTCGAAATATTTTTCCTGAAAATCTTTTATTTTCAAGATAATCGGCTGCATAATGTAAAATCAAATATCCTGTATACTTAATCAAATGATTAACTACAATATTTACTTACTCAATATATCAATATGATTTTAACCAATTAATATATACATATAATGTTTTTTCAATTGAAGTATGTATAAAATTGTATGTCGACTTAATATGTGCAATACAAATGTAGAATGCTGGAGACACATAAAATATTTTGTTAATTTATACTTTTTAAATCATTAAATCTCTCTCTTTATAAGAGAGATATTTCTAAATCGGCATAAAATTATATATTTGTATATTTTTATATATACATATTCTACATATTTAAATCAATTAAGGAATTTGGTAATGTTTAGATTTAATGAGATTTCAAAGGTTTATAAATATAATATAATAATGAAAATAATTTCATATCTAAATCGAACATTCTACATATGTGCTACGTTGATATTAAAATACGATCAAAGGCGTGCCAAAATACAAATATATAATAATCATGAAAAATAAATCAAAGTAAAAAAAAAAGAAAGAAATATGATTATACTTACTTCTTACTGTGTGTTCCACGAGCTATGCGTAGAGAACAAACTTTTCTAGAATGATGCAGACTTTTTTAAAATAATGCAGATAAATAAAGCGATCCCCAATATATTAGTCTCAATATTTCTTTTGTGACAATGCTGTAACAAAATAAAAATTACAAATAAGAAAAAGAAACTATAATTATAAATTATAAAATATAATACCTATTTCTTTGTCGCACTACTGTAGAGAACACACTACTGTTGTGTATATGAATATAAAGCTGCGATAATATTTTCTTGCAATGCTGTAACAAAATTAAAACTAAGATAAAGAATTATATGAATATACACATATACAATATATATGATTTCTATTACTTTTATCACATTTTACTTTATTATATATTAGCTTCCTCTATCGTTTAATTGTATTATACTTTGATAAATGCATCAAAGACATATTTTGGTACATCATCATCAATATACAAAAAGGCTAATATTAGAATAAATGTACCAAAATAATATGCATGTATATTAAGGAACAGGAATGCAATGAGAAATAAAATAGATTAGACTAAAAATAAACCCATATAGCAAAAAATGTCACAGTGATGTCACAAAGACATTGCTCTGTGACGATAAAATATGTCAAAATAAAATCACAGTGATGTCATAGAGACGTGCGAATGTCCGCTTCGTAACAGATGTGATGTCATCATGACATCATTGTGATAAGAAATGGAATGTTATAGCGATGTAATTTATACAGATGTGATATCACTATGACATCATTGTGATAGGAATGGTATGTTACAGTGATGTAATTTATACAGATGTGATGTCATTATGACATCATTGTAATAGGAAATGGAATGTTATAGTGATATAATTTATACGTCATAAAAGAGTTTTATATAAGAGAGACAAAGATTGGTTTCAATACGAGTAAAAGTACCAATATTTAAAATTAAATTCATAGCAGTGCTATAGCAGTGCTAAAAGGAGAGATAAACGTTCAATACAAGTTTACCGAGCATTTATCTCTTTTTAGTGCTGCTATAAAATATGTTTTTCATTAATTTTAAAGATTATTACTTTTTACTCGTGTTACAATCAACCCTTGTCTCCTCTACGTTTTTCTTTCAAATAAATGTAATTTATTTAATTACATTTTTATTTTTAAATAATACATATATACGTTCCAAAAAATATAAGCCATATTATTATATATGTACGTGTGTGTGGGTGTGTAACTATCATTTAATACACATTCACGTTAAATCACATCATTTAATCATATTTAATAACTATATCACTAACATATATAATTAATACCTATAATAAATCATTTTTAAAGTAATTTTTTTTAAATTCTAGTTATCACTTTATCAGAATTATGAAAAAAAATTGATACAATTGTTAGAAAACTTAAATGTGCATAACTTTTTAATATATAGGCATTAATAAAATAAACATAGTGATTGTTAATTTTTTATGCTACAGCTACGCATAAAAGTACTAAAATACTTAGAACTTTAAATTACTTTAATATTCAACTGTATATATTATTATAACTTTTCTCGTTTTATACTATATTTAAAAAATAATATTTAATAATTACTTTATTGCACTTACAACTATGCATATGTATTTAATACTGTAACCATTTAAATAATAAAATATATATATAATTACTGTGTATGAAATTAATACATTCAAAATAAAAAAAGTACATATGCAAAAATAAACTCTATAAAATCTATAAATAAACGTAATAATAATAAACTGTGCAATAAACGTAATAATAAACGTTCAAATATTTTATTTATTATATATTAAAATTATTATATTTAATAACCTGTCCTTTTCTTGTTTAGATCTCCTCATTTTCGCATCTCTTTTTTTGTTCTTCCTTTTTCCTAAAAAGAAATATGTGATTGTTATACATAGGTGCAATAAGTCAATTCTGCAATAAATATTCTATACAAAAATAACAATAAGTTCTTAAATGTTGTATTTAATTTTAAAAAACTAATACACGCAATAATGAACAGATAGTGCATGTGTTCACCCTCTTTAAAATCAGTTTCTTATAAAAATAAAAAGTTTGAGATAAGATGATAAAATAGTTAAATTGAGGTATATTATATATAACTTACAAATCTCGGTCAAATCTCTGCTTGGCTAAAATTAGCCATCTTGCAATTATATCCTCAACTTCCTTATTTGTTAAATTGGTTCTTGAAGTTCGCGCAGCATCTAACAACAAGTTTAAACAGATATGTGTGGTTATAGATTATATAAAAATTTAAAGCGACTTAATTTTATATATATATATATATATATGTATATATGTATACATATATATTATTCAAAATTATTTTATATTCCTATGATTACATATTATTGAATAATGATATTAGAGTTCTAATAGCATCATCCAATATAACCATGCATAGAATGCTATATATAAAGTGTCAAAAATATGTCAATAAAAACATTTCTGTGATTAAATATTTATATACTTACTTATGATACATATAGTAATGCGAAGATTTTTAAAGGCATTTTTCAATTTTGCACCAGCCCAACTATATTCCATTGCTAATTTATTTGTTAAAATATGTTTCATCATGTACGAAATCACATCATGATGATCCTTACCTCCTAAAAAGCTCAATTGTCTTGTCTAAAAATATAAAATAATTTAATTAATATTAGTTTATGATCTAAAAATATCAAAATAATAAACATTTGTTTTTCTCTTATAAAAAAAGTTAACATTACTTTTCTTTTAACTTCTTTAAAATTATTTAACATTATATAAATAAATAAATATGTCCAAAATATTGCTTTTTATAAGACATTTCAATAAAATGTTTCTAATCGTAAGTATAAAATGATAATATTTTGTATATACCATTTTTGCAGCAACACATTTGTTTTTTAGTTGATTATCAATTCTCTGTAATTGTTCTACGGTATCTGCTGGCAAATCGAAATCATAATGTTCATTTTTTTTTAAATCCGTTTCCTCATTTTTTCTTATGTGATTATCCAACTTTATTAAACGTTCATCAATTGTTGTAAGATTTAACAATACTGCATTTAGTTTCCTGATAATTAAATTATGAAAATCTGCAAAAATAATTGACACATATTATTGTATATCTACTCATTGTCAGATTATATAAATATTACGAATTATATACCATTTTAAATATATGTTTACAGTGATATAAATAAAAAAAGTTAAAACTTTAATAATATATATATATAGGTAAGCTTTTACAAAAATTTAAAATTAATAACAGATATATTTTTACCTAAATCAATCTCAGCATTACAAGTATCGGATGTAGATATTGTATCTGAATTTTGTGGAACAAGATCATCTTTATTTGCTGTTCGATGTTCTTGTGAACTTATAGATTTACTATATGTAACTGCAGACTTTTTAGACTGAATATTAATTATTTTTTCATTACTTATTTGTATCGGAGGCTTAGTTATTTTCTTATAATTTTTTATCAGTGGTTTTTTTATTTCATAAGTCATTTTGCTTTTATTTAAATCGTTTGATATATTAGAAGCTTCATCTAAATCATTGCTTGTGTCAGTTCTATCTGAATTATCAGAAGAACTTGAAATTTTTTTTACTCGATTCATTTTCTTATCATCTTGTATTAATGGTGTCTTTATTTCACAGATTTTGCTCTTATTTATTGTGAAAGCTTTTGGTATATTAGGAAAATTATCTAACTCTAAATCATTGCGAGTTTTTAATTTATTGATGCTTGTGTCGCTTGTATCAGAATTATCAGGAGATGAACCTGTATTTTTTTTTGCTCGTTGATATCTCGATTTTTTGAGGTTATTTCCATCATCACCATCTATATCGGATATTTGTTCAGCTAATTTAAGTTTGTCTATAGCTTTATCATATGTATCTAAAACGTATAAAATTTTTGAATATTAAAAATTAGATTTTTGTTTTTATATATTTTATAATCAAATATCACTTAAAATTTAAATTTTAATATATACTTTTAATACATATATATTATAATTTTAATTTATATAATTTTTGATAAAAAAATAAAATACATTTTTTATATTACTAACCGCTGCTACCAAAAATACGGATTATTTTATATAATTGCCAATCATCAGAAGGAGATATTCTTTTCATAATTGCTTTATTTATCTTAATTTGACTTGTATATGATGGCCATTTACATTCCTTATTATTTTCAGTTAACCATTCAGAAGGAACAATTTGTAAACCATCTTCGAACTCCACAATATTATACGCCATAATAACTGTAAATAAAAATTGATCAGCATTGAAATTATAAATAATCTATGATGTAAATAATATGATAAAAATGTGACGATAATAATAATAATAATAATAATAATAATATTTGCAATTTATATTAGAGTATTATAATTACGTTTAATTATTTAATTACAAATGCAAATTAATATTAAACATGTATTATTCAGTTGTGTGTAACATCGGAAATATAATATAATTTTTTTTATAAGCGATTTTCAACATTTTTGCTCTAATTTTATCAAACTCCCATGTCTGAAGATGAGAATATTCAGACATGATACCAATATTTAAAGTTAATGACGAAATAGGCTGTGTATATAAATCTTCCACTAACACAAGTACTTTGCCAATAGCATACATTTTATTGTCATTAGATTTAATGAAATTTAAAATTGACATTATTTGTCCATTTTCAAAAGAAATGCAATTATTTTTTGGATCATCACAGTTAATATAATATTGATTATTGCAAAAAATTTTATATTGTTGTACAGAAATGAAATCTTTCGTAATAGGACCATCACAATGAGAGCGTGTAAAACATTTTTCCATATCGTATGAATTTGAATATATTTTGAATGTTTCATTATTATGTATTGTCTCAATTTCTGCAAATCTTCTTGTTAATTGCTGTAATGGTTGGTTAGTTTTACGAATTAATTTCTTTAACGTAGACATATAATTCTCAAATTTAAATGCACTAAATTTATCCAGAGCACCAAATTGTTTTACGTCTGCAGCGAGATGTAATAAATTATGAATATTATGTGAAAAATATTTAGAACCGTAGATAACTTGAAATGATTTTACAAAATGTTTTAATAAATTTTCTGCATATTCTATAATAGAAGTTTGATATGTTAAAGTAGGATGTGCAAGAATTGTGATTGCTACATGTAATGTTAGAAAATTTAAATATACATTTTCTTGTAGTATTCCTTTCAATATAATAGGACCTGTATATAATAAAAATTGCCGATATTCTGTGGCTTTCCAATGTTTGATATACTTTAATGATCTTGGTTTTCGAGCAAAATCAGAAGGAATATAATTGAGTAACTTTATTAGTTTCTTAGAAATTTGTTCTTTGTCTGAATTTGATAATCTTATCTTAAGTGGTCCTGAAAGCCATAACATAATAAGTTTACGCATAACACCCAAACATACCAGGTGCATATAATCTAGTGGCACATTTGTAACTAAGCCTAGATTTGGTATATTTTTTAAAATTGTGTCACCAGTTTGATAATCAAGATTATAAGATCCAGTAAAAAATTCTTTATCATTACGTAACATCATATTAGATGTGTATGGAAAACATATATGTCCTTCTATATTATCACCTTCAATAATGCATTTAGTGCAACTATTATATCCAGTGTGTCCTTTTACATTTAAAATAAATGATTTAGCAGGAGCGTCACAAATTATTGCTTTAATTTCGACTTTTATGATCTGTCCCTCATAATCAATCCCATTATTTATAAAAGCAATAGCATCACCTACAAACATTTTTAAAAACTTATTTGCATTTTTTGGTTTTCCTTCACCATAATATAAGGCAATGACATATACATTGTTTATAATATTATCTGCACATAATATTGGCCATAAACTCTTTGTGGAAGACTTATATATAGGTAAACCATCAATATTTATAAATAATTGAATGTTATCAAGAGCAAAATTCAATCTTTTACGTTCTTCAATAATTTTTAGAAGAGCTTTTTCGAGACCTAAGTGGCAGTAATCTCCGTTTTCAATTTGTATAATTTCAGTTGATTTAGGAGTTTGCAATAATGTACGTGGATCTTTAGGCAAAGTATAATTAGTGTGTGTTTGCAATATCTGTAAAAGGTGACGGAGTGATTTGAGTGATATCTTTTCTTCAATAGCCCATTTACTTATGTCATGTATAAAAGTTTCGTTATCATTTAAACACAGATTTTCATAATTGTTATCGACTATAGCTTGCAGCTTATTTGCATCCGTGTAATTTTGTATCATACAGGCATTATTTTCATTCAGAAAGTTAATATTATTTTCATCATAATATTAATTTAGATTTCTATCTGAGTATACTTTATCAGAATCACATAAAGACGAAGCATTCTCATCAACAACAATTAGTTGATCATTATTATTATTAATTATTGCCATAGAATCCGCAGAATCAGTCTGATGAGTTATCATATTCATATCTGTTACTGTGTTTCTTGCAACTAATCTTCGTTTATGTCTTGCACTATAAAATATTGAGTGTTTTCGTTTGCGACCCATATTTTTCACAAAATATATTTTTTTTCCTAAATATACATATACAATGAAAAAAAGATATCTTGTTACAATAAATATGAAAAAAATATAAGACAAACATAAGATAAAAAATATTGTATATACTAACCTTAATTTTTATGTTGATGTTTTTCACTTTGTTAAATCACTTCTTATTGCTAAGTGATCTTCTGAGATCACTTATTTTGAGTCAAAATGTCCTCTTATGCAAATAAAAAACACGTGCTGGTACACCAACAGACTGCGTATACGCTGCAGAGCGTTTTGGGCAACGTGCACGCGCCTACACGGTCACGCTTGCATTAGGATTAGGTAAGATTAGGTTACATTAAGTAGCGTCCATTAACGGTGACGTGTTGATTTTTTTACTTTTAGAACAAATCAACGTCAAGTCTTGACAAGATGACAACTTAGCAGTCATTCTGCTGAACGCGACTATTTTAAAGAAAAATATTTCAAATAAAAGTTGTTTGATTCAAAGGAGGTCATAAAGTAGATGATGCCCTTTATTTGATGAATATTTTAAGAGATATTTGAAGTGGTGTACGTGTTATTTTAAATTGGACACCCTAATATATATTTAGTTATAGCAGTAATAAATATAAATAAATAAATATAAATTATTTATTAAATATATCATAAATTAAACTTTATTTTTCTAAATATAAATTTAACATATATAAGATAGGCAATAAGAGCCAAATCGCGGATGACAGTGCGTTATTCTAAACGAAACTAAATTTTTTCGTTAGAATTAAATACCTGTGCACAAGGCACCAAATTTTTACTTGGACACGGCCAAGATTTTAAATATGAAATAATCTCATATTTTGAGATTTAATTTCAATACCCCTTTAACCCCCCTACGGAAAATAAATAAATGAATGCAAGAGAAAAATATAGATCCGAAAATCGCTGAATCGGGAATCGAACCCGAGACCTTTCGCTTGCCGGGCGACTGCTCTTCCAGCTGAGCTATTCAGATCCTTTCGATTCTATACTTTTCTCTGTTATATATATTAATGTTGGTAAACAAACGCATTTTTTAAGCCAGCGTGTATCAATATAAGAGTTTTAACAAGGCTCTGTAATATAAATATAAATTTAACGTATAAGACGGGCAACAAGAGCCAAATCGCGGATGACAATGCGTTATCCTAACGAAACTAAATAATTTTCCGTTAGTTATTTTTCTAATTTTAATTGTTGATCGTCACAGCACAACATCTTTATGATGTCACTGTGACATTTTCTTGCTATGACAGATTTTTTATCATTATTGTTACATTTCGTGATATACTAGTTATATCAATGTGACATTTTTGATGATATCACTGTAACATCATAAAGATGTTGTGCTGTGACGATTAAATATATATTTTATCGTCACAGCAGAACATCTTTATGATGTCACTGTGACATTTTCTTGCTATGACAGATTTTTTTATCCTTATTGTTACATTTCGTGATATACTAGTTATATCAATGTGACATTTTACAATGATATCACTTCAATTGTGATTAATGATATCACTGTTACCTTCCAATAATCTCACAATGACATCACAGTGACATCACATTTTTTTGTCACCTTGTGACTCTATTGTGAGCTTATTGTGATGTCACTGTGACATTTTTTGCTATGGGGGAAGTATATAAAATGTAAAATGTAAGTTCACGATAAAACAAATCTGAAGTTTAAGGGTCGATTGCACCAACATTATTTTGGCTTTAAGTCTTGCTTAAAACCAAAATATGTATTTCTTTATTTAGAAAGAAACATAAATAAGATATAGGTATACATATTTTTGTTCCAAAAGAAAATGTATTGTTGCAATCGGGCCTGTCCGATTATTAATTTTAAGGTTAACTTGCAGTTGTAAAACATATTTTATAGTGAATTATATAATATATTTATATCAGTCACGCTGGGTATACGACCGCGTTGTTTGATTAGGTTTGCAGCGCTCCGTATGCGGATTTTTAGTAGACGTTCGCTGTGACGCGACGCTAACCTGGAAGCCTGTCCCCGAGCCTTGAGTAACTTCCCTTAAGTAGCTTCCCACGAATTTTCAAAATTCACTTTTTCAAATGATCTTGAATCGATTAGTCATGACACATCTCTACGCTACATGAAGACCGGGTATTATGCAAATAATTTATAAACACATATCCAATTAGGCGTATAAGTAAACAGGTCTCTTCTCACGAATAACCGGAATGCAACCCACGTTGAAAATACTCTTGGGTTATCATAAAATGAGGCAAGGGCATAATTACCAGGCGTGCCTCCGCTCATATCATGCGTTTAGAAACCAACGTTAACTCAATAAATCGGCCGCCTAAATCAGACACGAATTATGTTTCTAACCCTAAACCGCACCCGGTTACTATTGCATGCTACAATGCCCCTATCTCTACACACGCATTTATACATTGCGACCCTGGTCAACCGACCACCTTGTATTTCCCTCCCCACCCAGAATGTATACGTAGACCCGTGCGTACGCTCTAACCCCCTAAGAGTTTCTTACACACGTCAGACAGATCACAACTTATATAACTGATATGTTGCTTATTGACGGGCACTTGCACGGTGAGCCAAGCCAGACAATGGATGGAAATCGACATTACCGACCAAGGTCATAAATCGGTAAGCTTTACTTACCCCGCACGTAAAACTTGCGCCCACGTTAATGATAGGATAAAAAGCTACCTTACCGACCTACCTGATAATAGTAAGACTAACATAAGATAGACCCAGGCAATGCATGCCTAATAACTTCATAAAGGATCCGTCATCAGACTCGTCGAACATACTCCACTCGTCAGAATATCGTATTCGACTTATATTATGATGGTATTTGGTATCTGGGTTAAATAAATAAGCAACCAATTTAGCATCTAACTAATCAACCGATACATGGTTAAATTGATGTGTTGACTTTAGTTAAGGATAATTGGCGTGAAGTAATTGATAAATCATGGGAAACATTAGAGGGACCGCAGGGTTACGGTAAAAGGTGATGCACACAGTCAAAATTAGGGGACGTATTTGGATCCATATGAGTTTTGGGTCCTCAATTTACATACAACTCTGAAGTACACTTGTAAATGGTGAGCAGGTTGTTTTTACCTGGTGCTAGGATGCGGATGATTAGGTCAAAGTCATGCTGTATAGAGTATTAGAAAACTTAAAAATTGCTGTTGCCTACCTGGGCGAAATCTCGATCATATTCCATATAACTATGGAATATAATAAATGTAAATTGAGGTAAGTTTTAAAGCACTCCATCAGCAAGTTTGGCAATGATAGATCTACATGGGGTCGTTGCATAGTAAAATTACGAAGTTCGTTCTAGGGCAAGTTGTGAGAGGTCTATCAGTTACGTATTCGTCACTAGAACGGTGCTGAAATTTAAATGTAGACTGTATAGGGGGAAGAAAGGGGAAGGGGAGGAGGGGGGAGAAGGGAACATTGGTAACCTGGGTCGTAAATCATGATAATTAAATTCTAATATAAAATGAATAGGCGGGAAGTTCAATTTAAACTTTTCGGTATTAATATGGGTAATCACATGTCAATGAATATAATTTCGAGGCAAATAAGATATATTTTAATCTAATAGGGACAAATTTAAGAATTTAGTAATGCCATGTTATTTTAATCGCAGAAAACCTAAGGTCGACATAGGGTTAACTAAAAAAGTGAACGAATACCTAAAATAAGCTATGATAGTTGCTTGTAAAGTTAGGGGTACATACATAATGAAGATAATAGGTATAAAACCGGGGGGAGCTTGTAGTATATAAGTGTACAATACGCGCTTTACCTCCTCAAGGAGACGTCTAGAGATTCCATAGAAGGTATTTCTAAGAAAGGACGGGGGTGAGACCGTTACTTCCATGAAGGGCCTCTGACTGGCAAAGGGTGCATGAGGTGCAAACGGCTGAAACGCGTTGCAACCTTCCAAACTATTAATAGAAGACCGTAAGAATATCAATTACCGAAATACGATAAGAGTCATAGAAGGCGCCGGTAGCGATGAGTCATCAAAGAAACAACCGCATTGCTACCGAGAATAGAAAGACGGTTTGAAACCTTAGCGATGAGTGCACCCAATGAACACCGGGCTATCAAAGCTACTGAGAAGCCAGGCTATCTTGACTTGGGAAAGCCCGACGCAATCTCTAGCCAGGGAAAACAGATTATCGTTCGTGGTACTGGTCCCCTTCATATCTCGTCGTGCTCTGGGCCTTGGACTAGAGCCACCAGGGGGGGGGTCGCACCGTATGGATGAGGAGCGAGCCAGGGCATTATACCCTGCACCCGGTCATATGACCATCCTGCACCTAGTACTGACCAGACAATGATTGAGTCGTCGCAAGTGGGGGGTTTCCAGGTCAGTCAACACTAAGTCCAGTAGTCAAGCCAGCAATACTCCCGAGGAACACAACCAGGTGCCGTCCATTTCGTGGACTGAGATACCGGAGGCTACTCAGATCTTGAAGACTCAGAGGGAATAACAGCAGTATCGTAAGTGTACCATAGCAGTGCACATTAGTAGGCATTGTCTACCTTGTGATATGTGTAAGAAGGTAAGCCAGTTCACATGATCCTCAAATAGTACAGCGCTACGGCAACTCATTATATGGTTACATCAGTGATGATGTGTAAGTAGATCCTATTAACTCAAGGGTCTTACATCACATTCGCAAGCTCCTGAATTTTGAATATAAGCATTAAGCCCGAGATTTTACTCTGCATTTCCGATATTATTTTTCGATCCACGAATTGCATCTGCACACGTCTGCGTTCCAATCGTCGATTATTCAATATTTAATTTTAAGTACTAGATGTGTATACTATTTAGAGCACCAAGTATAAACGGCTACTGGTATCATCTATGATGGAAATAGAATATACTGATTCGTTTTTATTGATCCAAATCGCTGCTCGGATTTCAATATATATGGTAACCCTGTATCCTATCCAAGGGACTATCATTAAAGCGTAGATAGTGAATGCCGTCTACATCCTCTGTTACACACATGGTTGAAGAAGCGGTAGATCCTGGTCAGAAGGTCCGAGGCGCAAGTCATCTGCTGATGTGCCACTTTATTGAAGCGGGTGTAACGTCAGCATTAGCGGCGTATTACGACAGAGGGTACCAGAGAATAGCCCGGCTGAGCCTGATTGAACACTATCTCTCTAGTTGCTTTTTAAATGTACGCTTTTATCCTACTTGCATTTGTTCCAATATGTGCGTATGGACTTTAACCAAAACCGAATGACAGAGTCCTTTATAATTACTAAGAATTGTTACTGAAACTTGATTTTAGAGACTTTAAATTTGATGCTTTGAAAGTTAGCAAATGGGTTGGTAATGAAATGGTGGTCTTGCTAGAAAGATTAATACACGTAACCGTAAAAGATTTCCTTTTGCCTATTCCACCTTGATTAAATACCAATTCTTGTTTCAGTAGTCGTTTACTTTATCCATTATATTGACACGAGGAAAAAAAAGAGAGGCAAGGGAGGAAGAGAACGGCGTAATTAATTAACAGGTGAAGGGCATGGTCTCGTAGTAGATTAACCTTTCAATCCTCGGTCACTAACGGATCTTTACACGGTTAATCACGTGTGAATTAAACGTGTGGGATGCTTCCCACTCGGACATTACCTGTATGGGATTATTTAGCTAGGAGCTATCGCTTTTCTATAAAAAATAGGTGGTGGAGTTCATGGGGAATATTTGATTTTAACCATTAGATGTTCTCTCTCGGGTTCTACTCACCTTCCGAGGCACGAATCCACTATGTGATCGGTGACGAGCAACTTCTCAGTAGGACACGGGTGGACGGGGACTGCAAGAGGCGTGAAACAAGAAGGACCCTTAAATTAATGTCCAAATTGTATCCAACGAGATAAACGTATAAGTCGTACGAGCGGCCCTTGCTCCAGACTGGTTTTACTCGCAATGTACAATCTCCCCCCTTGGACATTGATTATTGTATTCTCATTGCGGACGGGCAAGTTTCCCGGAGGGCGCTTCACCGTTTAAGAATCAGAGTGGACTTTAATAACGCCCTAATCATTAGATTCTTAACCTGATCCTGGACGGTTTTGATAAATCCTGGATTAAAACGGCACCAATTACATCGAGGCCAGAATACGATCCGCTATTTTACAATTTGAATTACGAAACAAAAACGTTTATATGTCTTTAGACTAGTATAACGTTTAAGCCGAATCACTCCGGACGCAACTCGCACTTGCATCTCAGAAAAAGCTCAGGAAGACGAACTTTACTTCTTTTTCTACGTTATGCATCTTCAGCCTAATAATTCGGAAGCATGAGCTTAGCAATATTGTAACTCAAAGTTTCAGTCTCCCCACGAACCA
Source organism: Nylanderia fulva (assembly GCF_048542155.1). NCBI lineage: Eukaryota > Metazoa > Arthropoda > Insecta > Hymenoptera > Formicidae > Nylanderia > Nylanderia fulva. The sequence goes on from NW_028189525.1 coordinate 14,768, forward strand.
CGTCAGACCAATAAAATTTATATCATAGGGAAAGGTTTATAAATAGAATAAACGACAGGTTGTTATTGGTCAAATATCTTCTATTTGGATCGACCCGAACCCCGTAGGTGGGTCCTTTCGCTTCTCCGCGTGCCGATCTGCTCATCTAAAATCTCAGTCTCTCGCTTCCCTGGGTAAGGCCGCCTAAGCCAGGTTGCCCATAAAACAAAAATAGGGAGGCAGCTTGCTGGTAACGTCCAACCAAGGTAAGACGGCACGCGATAGAAGACCATCCTGTGCAAAAGATAATTTATCGCCAGATGAATTATTGGACGTAACAAATGTCTCCTTTTTGAAGCAGTGAATTGAAACTTGCTTCTCGTCAGGAACAAGCTGCAGCAGTGTCGCGTGATTGCGCACACATTGTGTCCACGTGTCTTGTAAACTCGTCATTCGCGAGCGAATTTTGGCGGTCATCAGATTTGACCGACCGATCTTCTTAAAATTGTCGAGAGCTCGAGCAACTGAATAGCAACCAGTTTGGTGATTTGCGAGAGCTTCTTCCATTTTGACACTGAATTTAATCAAATGAGGTTTCAACGACACTGAATTTAATCAAATTAGTCTTTTACGAACCGAGCTGTCACTCTGTTTGAATGCACTGATAGCGTTTGATGATGTCCGATTTTGAATTTACTTGCAATGTCACTGTGTTTTTTACTTGAGTTTTTCATTTTTCAATTCGTCACCAATCTCACATCCGGTTCGAAGGATCAAATGTTGCGAACGCGCGGCTTGAACCGTGGTTCGACACGAAGCTGCGACGAACGAGCATGCTCGGCCTTTTTAGGGCCGCGTCTCGCGCGCCGCCTCTCAGATCCTTCATCCGTTTTTTTTTTTTATTGGAAAGAAATCATAGGAATCTCATGAGAGATGTGATGGAAGGACAATAGGATAATTGTTGAGTGGACTGTATTTTAATAGGGTGATCGCGCACCCATGTGTGCGCTGAGATTGATGATTTACGCAGGAAGCCGAATTGAAAAGGAGTCTTGAGTTGGATGAACAAAAACAGATCAATTTATTATATCACACGTCAGAAAGTCACCTGGACTTGACACAAATAAACCAAAGAAAAAACAAAAACTCGATATGAGAATCGAAAGCATTTGCTGTACGCGCAGCAAATTTACATTTGACAATTGATCACTTATCGAACGCCTGATTGTGTATCAAGCGTCGTACAAAACAATTATTCGTTTCGAAGCTCGCGATCACAAAAGAGAAAACTGTTTGTTCGATATCGACACCAATGTCTTTTGTCGCAAGAAAAAACAATGTCCTATTTGAAAGTCACGATCGCGAATCGTACAATAACAAATTTGTCCTCTTGTAGACGACCGTTATAATTTATCGAAAACGCGCACATATGATTTAACGCGACTCAATAATTGTCTTAAATTATCTTATATAAGAGTTTTAACAAGGCTCTGTAATATAAATATAAATTTAACGTATAAGACGGGCAACAAGAGCCAAATCGCGGATGACAATGCGTTATCCTAACGAAACTAAATCATTTTTCGTTAGAATTAAATACCGGTGCACAAGGCACCAAATTTTTACTTGGACACGGCCAAGATTTTAAATATGAAATAATCTCATATTTTGAGATTTAATTTCAATACCCCTTTAACCCCCCTACGGAAAATAAATAAATGAAAGCAAGAGAAAAATATAGATCCGAAAATCGCTGAATCGGGAATCGAACCCGAGACCTTTCGCTTGCCGGGCGACTGCTCTTCCAGCTGAGCTATTCAGATCCTTTCGATTTTATACTTTTCTCTGTTATATATATTAATGTTGGTAAACAAACGCATTTTTTAAGCCAGCGTGTATCAAATATAAGAGTTTTAACAAGGCTCTGTAATATAAATATAAATTTAACGTATAAGACGGGCAACAAGAGCCAAATTGCGGATGACAATGCGTTATCCTAACGAAACTAAATCATTTTTCGTTAGAATTAAATACCGGTGCACAAGGCACCAAATTTTTACTTGGACACGGCCAAGATTTTAAATATGAAATAATCTCATATTTTGAGATTTAATTTCAATACTCCTTTAACCCCCCTACGGAAAATAAATAAATGAAAGCAAGAGAAAAATATAGATCCGAAAATCGCTGAATCGGGAATCGAACCCGAGACCTTTCGCTTGCCGGGCGACTGCTCTTCCAGCTGAGCTATTCAGATCCTTTCGATTCTATACTTTTCTCTGTTATATATATTAATGTTGGTAAACAAACTCAAAATATGAGATTATTTCATATTTAAAATCTTGGCCGTGTCCAAGTAAAAATTTGGTGCCTTGTGCACCGGTATTTAATTCTAACGAAAAATGATTTAGTTTTGTTAGGATAACGCATTGTCATCCGCGATTTGGCTCTTGTTGCCCGTCTTATACGTTAAATTTATATTTATATTACAGAGCCTTGTTAAAACTCTTATATTTGATACACGCTGGCTTAAAAAATGCGTTTGTTTACCAACATTAATATATATAACAGAGAAAAGTATAGAATCGAAAGAATCTGAATAGCTCAGCTGGAAGAGCAGTCGCCCGGCAAGCGAAAGGTCTCGGGTTCGATTCCCGATTCAGCGATTTTCGGATCTATATTTTTCTCTTGCTTTCATTTATTTATTTTCCGTAGGGGGGTTAAAGGGGTATTGAAATTAAATCTCAAAATATGAGATTATTTCATATTTAAAATCTTGGCCGTGTCCAAGTAAAAATTTGGTGCCTTGTGCACCGGTATTTAATTCTAACGAAAAATGATTTAGTTTCATTAGGATAACGCATTGTCATCCGCGATTTGGCTCTTGTTGCCCGTCTTATACGTTAAATTTAAATTATCTTGTTCACGATCACTTCTCACAACGAAAATTAACTCACAAGATTAACGCAGGATTACAATTGCTCGACGACAATAGTGCAAGCGATCTTGGCCAAATCTTTGAGTCGCTAGCCGCTTGCACGTGCACACCGCGTGACAGATTTTGAAAATCGAAAACACTGTGACGACACTTCTGAGAGAAAGAAAAGGAAAGAGAGAGAATGCACGACATGCATGCATCGGCAAATGACTATCACACAGAACCCTCCAGAAAAATTCGAATATTCGCAGGAGTCGATCACGTGTACGCAGCGTGCACAATACAACGGCGAATTCGTCGCGACGGCGTACTACGACAATTGTGAGAGAGAGCGCGGGAGAGAGAGAGAGAGAGAGAGAATGCACGACATGCATTCACCTGTACGCGAATATCGCAATGAATCCTCCAGCAGGATCCGAATACTCGTAATGTTTGATCACGTGCACGTAGCGTGCACGAGACAATGGCGAATTCGTCGCGAGAACGTGTATGTTGCGTCGCGAACGAGATCCGATTACCCGTTAACTTTTCACTCTCGATATGTTACAAAATACCGCGCAAATCTGTTCGTATTTGTCGCGATAATACATTCACGCACTTATTACACCGTAACGCGAATTATTTAGTCTGACTTGCGACCAAAGCCGGCTCTCTCTCCACGACGACTGTCTCCGACGGAATGCTACCCTCATCGATCACGCTATCGACCGTGTGATCGCGAGGGATACACGCGGAACGCGCTAATTGGCCAAAAAATTTGCTTCCGCGGCGCTTCCCGCGATGTGTGCCGCGAGGTGCTGCCGTGTTAGGCCCGCGGCAATTGCTTTTACCTAAATTCTCGACTGATCCGTGAATTTTCGTTTGATCGAGCGCGGCGAATTTTTCTCAATCCTAAACAGATATTAATACACGTACTAAGATTCCTTTTCCTATTCCACATTATTACCAATTCTCTTTCAGTATCGTTTAATTATAATTATAATTGACACAACGCTTAATTAATTAACAGGTGAAGGGCACTTTCGTAAAGATTAACCTTTCATCTCATCTCTAATTCATTAACAAGTAGATCACGACTTAAACGTGAATCACACTCGATTACTTTTGATTATTTAATTCTCTCAGTTTATATTCAATTCAATTCTTTATTCGTCCCCTAAGGGATTGAAGGCGCTTTTGATGGAGCGTTCCCCAACCTTACAAACTCTTACAATCTTACTTATATCTACTCTTAACTCTACTCTTACATCTAATTTACAAATAACTTAATTCTACCTTAACCTACTTATCTACTACTTTAGAGAGAGAAAGAGCCGTCCCTACCTATCGCTTCGCTTCGGCTTCCGATTCCCCATACATTTTCCACCACCTCATTCATACCTCACTCATTCTCCTCCTCATACTTCCTTCCTCCTTTTCCCCTCCCTCCCTCCTTTCTTCCGTTCTCCCCTTTTTCCTCTTTTTCTCTATTTCTCTCATCCATCCTTCCCCTTCTCCTCCTTCCTGCAGTATTTCCTTCATTCTTTCCCACCAGTTTCCCTTCCCCCCTTCTCCCCCACATTCTCCTATCACATGCTCCCATGTTTCATTTTCTATCCCGCATAACCTACACCTTCTTTTCCCCTCTTCTTCCCAGTATCTCGCCCCTCTCATCTCATTGTTCATTCTGAACCTAACTATCCTTCTCCATCTACTTTCCCCCCATCCCTTTCTCAGGTATTCCGGTAAACCCTCCTCCTTCCATTCCCCATACCATCTATTATATCTCGACTCTCTTATCCTCTCCCATCTTTCCTCCTTCTGCCTTTCCCTGTCTTTCTGTTTCCACCCCTCATATACTTCCTCTCCCCTTCCCCTTTTTTCCTCCATCTCTTTCCCTTCTATTCCTCTTTCTTCCCAGAATTTCCCCCTCTCTTCCTCCCACATCGTTCTTTCCTTTCCTCCCCTTATCCTCTCTTTCATATCCTCAAAACATTTCCTCGCTAAACTTCCTCCCCTTCCTTCCTCCAACTTCCTCTCATACCCTACCGCCCTCCTTCCTGCCCTTATCCTAAATTTGTCTTTTCCTATCTCCTCTCTTACCATATACCCCGGCGTGCACCAGTCTACTCCTAACGTCCACCTAATCCATCGCTCCTGCATTGCCTCCACCTCTCTCCTCTCCTTCCATCCCCATATTTCCGCCCCATATTCCAACACCGTCCCCACCAACCTTTCCATTAGCCATATTCTTTTCATCCAGTCTCCTGCAAACCTTCTCTTTCCCATTCCCCACACCTGTCTTATCACCGCTCCTGCTTTCCTAACTCTGTTCTTTACCTGCGCCTCCTGCCCCCCGTTCCTCTGTAGCTTATACCCTAAATATGTGAATTCTTTCACTTCCTCTAACCTTTTTCCTTTCCATCTCCACTCCTACTCTCTTCATTCTTCCTCCTCCCTTTTTAAACCTCATTACCTTTGTCTTATCCACATTCACCTCTAACCTTTTCTTGTCCATATAACTTTCCATTTTCCCCAACATATGTATCATCCCTTCCTCTC
>NW_028189526.1:0-20213 GCF_048542155.1 Nylanderia fulva
GGCGGCCTGCTCTCAAAAAACTATAATGTTTTTCGATGTCTATTTAGAAATAATGTCGAAGCTCTTACAGAATAATTACTACAACATTTGAAGTACGAAAAGTATTACATTAGAAGAAGATTAGATTAGAATAAGGATTCAACGTATTTTTAAAAGCTCTACACACAACGAAGTGAATATACAAAATTATATACAAATACCTTTTCCTTCTGTGTTTCTAAAGAAAATTGTAAGTTAAATGAAATCTTGCTATTCAAAACCTATTCTTCATGATCGCAAGACACTATTTTCTATTTAAAAGACGTCTGCTAAAATTTTAATAAATAGATATTATTTATGATAGAAATGAAGAATTTGTGCTTTACAGTATATGAATAGTACATGGTTATTTCAAACACTGAACCGATGCATACAACAAAACTTTTCTCTGTCTATTCAATAAATTACTGATAATGTTAAATCCCAATCACATATGCCACTTTGCCTAGGTTAATGATGGTCATTAACGGGAAATTTTACTAAAGAAAGATTGGAGATTTTTAATTTATACAATTTTCACAACTCTTATTTCAATTATTTATTCTATCCATCGAAAGTTTTTTGAGATCAGGCCGCCATGTTATTTTTCTGAGTCATTAACAAATTGGTACTCTGGAATTACAAGCAATTATTTTTCATTGTACGGGCTAGTATGAATTTCAAATCAAATCTCTATAAACGACTATTATATTTTGTGCACTAAGAATAACATATCGCACTTATTTTCTAGAATCAAATTGTAATCAGTTTTACTTATATGTATGTATATTCAATGTGAACTTGCACCTTGAATAAAATATCACAGTTACTTTTCATGGTAATATATTATTACTAAATTTAGATAATATATTGATATATTGCATTCATTTATTTATTTTCCGTAGGGGGGTTAAAGGGGTATTGAAATTAAATCTCAAAATATGAGATTATTTCATATTTAAAATCTTGGCCGTGTCCAAGTAAAAATTTGGTGCCTTGTGCACCGGTATTTAATTCTAACGAAAAATTATTTAGTTTCGTTAGGATAACGCATTGTCATCCGTGATTTGGCTCTTGTTGCCCGTCTTATACGTTAAATTTATATTTATATTACAGAGCCTTGTTAAAACTCTTATATTTGATACACGCTGGCTTAAAAAATGCGTTTGTTTACCAACATTAATATATATAACAGAGAAAAGTATAGAATCGAAAGGATCTGAATAGCTCAGCTGGAAGAGCAGTCGCCCGGCAAGCGAAAGGTCTCGGGTTCGATTCCCGATTCAGCGATTTTCGGATCTATATTTTTCTCTTGCATTCATTTATTTATTTTCCGTAGGGGGGTTAAAGGGGTATTGAAATTAAATCTCAAAATATGAGATTATTTCATATTTAAAATCTTGGCCGTGTCCAAGTAAAAATTTGGTGCCTTGTGCACCGGTATTTAATTCTAACGAAAAATTATTTAGTTTCGTTAGGATAACGCATTGTCATCCGCGATTTGGCTCTTGTTGCCCGTCTTATACGTTAAATTTATATTTATATTACAGAGCCTTGTTAAAACTCTTATATTTGATACACGCTGGCTTAAAAAATGCGTTTGTTTACCAACATTAATATATATAACAGAGAAAAGTATAGAATCGAAAGGATCTGAATAGCTCAGCTGGAAGAGCAGTCGCCCGGCAAGCGAAAGGTCTCGGGTTCGATTCCCGATTCAGCGATTTTCGGATCTATATTTTTCTCTTGCATTCATTTATTTATTTTCCGTAGGGGGGTTAAAGGGGTATTGAAATTAAATCTCAAAATATGAGATTATTTCATATTTAAAATCTTGGCCGTGTCCAAGTAAAAATTTGGTGCCTTGTGCACCGGTATTTAATTCTAACGAAAAATTATTTAGTTTCGTTAGGATAACGCATTGTCATCCGCGATTTGGCTCTTGTTGCCCGTCTTATACGTTAAATTTATATTTATATTACAGAGCCTTGTTAAAACTCTTATATTTGATACACGCTGGCTTAAAAAATGCGTTTGTTTACCAACATTAATATATATAACAGAGAAAAGTATAGAATCGAAAGGATCTGAATAGCTCAGCTGGAAGAGCAGTCGCCCGGCAAGCGAAAGGTCTCGGGTTCGATTCCCGATTCAGCGATTTTCGGATCTATATTTTTCTCTTGCATTCATTTATTTATTTTCCGTAGGGGGGTTAAAGGGGTATTGAAATTAAATCTCAAAATATGAGATTATTTCATATTTAAAATCTTGGCCGTGTCCAAGTAAAAATTTGGTGCCTTGTGCACCGGTATTTAATTCTAACGAAAAATTATTTAGTTTCGTTAGGATAACGCATTGTCATCCGCGATTTGGCTCTTGTTGCCCGTCTTATACGTTAAATTTAGATAATATACACTTTACGTATGTTCACTTTGAACTGGCACCTTTAATAACATATCAGTTACATTTCGTGATAATTTATTATTAGATCGTTTAAATTTTTGAGTACCTTCTTTTGAACATGGTCTGACCTTTTCATTTTCATGATTTTTTTAGGATATCACTTACTTTTTAAAGTACAGATATATAGAGCAGCTTTCTAGTAATTCAAGTATCACAAATATATGTACTTTCGATTCTTATCACTTTGTATAAGTAACAATTTATGCAATACAGTTCAAAATAATTGAAATATATGGTATATATGTACATATATAAAATATATAATTATATTATAGTATACATATATATTTTATTTAATCATATATGTAAATGTTTGTATAATTGTAATAACTTTTAACGATACATTGCACATTTATTTCAATTGCAACAGAATGAATATATATTCTTGTATAAATATTGAAAATAAAGAATGAGCCCCTCCATCGCCCATTCTCGTGAGAACGCAACCATATATTTTTCTTTGTATCTCCGATTTTAACACGACATACATATTTCTGTTTGATAATTTTTTTCTGGATGATACTTTTTGAAATGTCATGAAGCCTAGGTCAAATTAGAAACTTATTGCACTCGTTTTAACGCAGCGCTTACAGCAGCTTTTATAAAGCGCCAGAGCAGCTGATATTTTATTTTGGCGCTTACGGCAACTTTTATACAGCGCTAGAACAGTTGATGTTTTAATGTAGCGTTTACGGCAGCCTTTATACAGCGCCAGAGCAGCCTATGTTTTATTTCGGCGCTTACGGCAGCCTTTATACAGCGCCAGAGCAGCCGATGTTTCATTTCGGCGCTTACGGCAGCCTTTATACAGCGCCATTATTTAATCTGTTCTAAGAACAATATGTATGCCCCTTGTGCTCCTTTGGGCCATTTTTTCTTGAACACTTCCATATCATTAGAGTAATACCATTCCGATTTTGTGTCAGCTCTCAACATACACGTGTAGTGACCACGATTCATTTCTTCACCTTCGTGAAATATAGCGCTTATTATCTTGTACTTTTTTTCATTAATCGTGATATTACTCGTCGGCACGGCGTTAATCCAATTGTTGATAATTTTTTTAGAAGCACCGTTTACAAAAGTATATAAATTGAGCTGTATTACTACGACGGATAAAGTTGATTCGATTACGGTTTTCTTTTTCAACACGGTACCCTTACATTCGTTACAATTGCCGTTTATCGTTTCCCATTTAGAAAATTCTACATTAATCAAACTTTGTAGAGTGACACCTTTTTTCTTTTTTAATGTCGAATGTATAGGTAATATTAGCAAACTACTGCTTTCCAGCTTAGTTACATTGTAATTACATTTGACATTCGAGCAACATGTTACGTGCTTTATTTCGAGTTCTAATACATCATTGATGTCGGAATACGTCGACATTAGAGCCGTAAAAAATTCCGAAACATCTTGTTGTGTTCGTTCTTCGAAGCGTTTTCCGACAGATTTTCTAACCGCTTGAATGTTGCAATATTTACGTTCACCATACGCGCAGATAGCATCAGTCAATGCATTCGATGCTTTATTTTTCAGTATTTGTTGTCTAATACGTACGCAATGAAACGCACATTGTAATATTACATTAGCGTAACACGAAACAGCATTGTTATTGCAAAGGCTATATATTTTCCACGTAACTATACTTTCTGGTTCCTCACAATCATAATTCTGCATATCATCAATGATATTGAGGATAGCCCATCGACGATCGTACATTTTCACAACCTTTTTCTCGGACGGATTGATTTGTGGCAGTTCAGATTTGAATATAGATTTCAGTCGATTATATTCTACAATGGCTCTCGAGTTTGCTTTAACTGATGCTGGATTGAAATTTATCAAATGTAGGCCTTCCAATTTACTTACTCGTGACAAACTTACATAGGCTTGACCATCACTGAATACAGTCGTTCCTAAATCCATCATTGCATTGTTACATGTAATTCCTTGACTTTTGTGTATAGTTATTCCATAACTGAGAGACAATGGAAATTGTTTCCGATGTACCACTAATTTGTGGAACACTTCAAATTTAATATCTACTTTCCTTATTGCGATTTCTTTGTTATCTGAAATAACTATTTTGATGGTATCAATACAATTGCCGTCAGCAGAGCGATTAACTGCAACTACATTGCCTATCGTTCCATTGACAAGTCCCAAAGTTACGTCAATGTTTCGTCGAATCATCACTTTAGCGCCAATTTTAATCGCTATTACTCTTTCAATGCCAGCTGTTTCAGACACTTTATCATCTTTGTCTTCCAAAATTTTATGCACTTTTTTTTTCATTGCTGGAGCACAGTCGACATCATCTTCTGCTATTAGTAGAATTTCATCGCTGTCGATTTTATCGAGCATTGCTGTGTTCAAAACCTTGCACAAATAACACGTGGGCAATAAACAAATTGTATCAATCGGTAATTGATTCATATAAGTGCAAAGTTCATTCAATTTTTCGTCGCAACTACTTTCTTTAAAATTGATTTTTCTAGACTGAAGAACATTGATGTCAGAATCCGTTACTAAACCTCTCTATTCGTATTCTAGAAAGTATATTACGATATGTATTGTCGCATCTTTGTCGCATATTAATCAAAAGTTCGTCGTACTCGAACAATCTCCACAAATCACATCCACCCATGGTACCTAAATACTTCTGAATCTCTGATCGAGACATTTTAACAAACGAAAATTGTCCTTTTACAGGAGGAAGCTGCAATAAGTCCCCAAAGATTTCACATAATCGTAGATTGATAAACATAAATGTCACATTTGAAATCATGGATACTTCATCGATTATAAATAATTCGACATTCTTTAACTTGTCTCTCAAAGTTTTTAAGACCATGTCTGACAATTGCGTATATTTTGGTGTAGATTCATGACTAACGGGTAGTTGAAACATTATATGGATTGTCAAGCCATCGATATTGAATGCTGCAATACCCGTGGGAGCAGATATGGCAGTCGTTTTTTCCAAATTTATTCTGATCCAATGTTTAATCGTTTCAATTAGAAAACTTTTCCCTGTACCACCCTCGCCACTTACGTACAGTCGCAGAATCTGATTCTTATCTTGTAAAACTTGGCATACTCCATCAAAGACTCTTTTCTGGTTTTCGTTCAATTGCGACATCATTTGCGATAAATCAATCGGGTCGTCAATCTTATCAAAATCTTCCAGATCTTTTATCGCGTCGTCAGCTTCTATCGGATTACAATCCAGTTCATCGTCATCGGATTTGTCTCTGTCTGCTGTTTTCAGATCATTTTCGCGCTTCTCGATTAATTCAGCAACGTTCTCAAAAGCTTTCTGTATTTCTTCGAGCCTTTCGTGATATTTCATTACCTTCGTTAAAACAGACTCTGAATTCTTAAAGGCATCCGTGTAAGTCTCAAATGTACCTTTGAGTTCACTCAAATCTCTCCATGGTTTGAACAGAAGAAGCAGCGAGTAAAAGTATTTTTCGGGCTCAGTTTTTATATTAAATCGATAATGGTTAATTAAATAACCCTGTTTTTGGTTTTTTAAAAATAAATCCGATGCCAGTTTGTAACACTCGACTTTGTCATTATTTGGCATCTGTTTCGTAATTTCCTAGAATCTGGCAAAATCGTACAAATTCAATGATTCTAATTCCTGAGGTCTATTTGGATAGTAATCATCGATGAGTGACGAACAGTAAATATTAGTAGAATTTTCATCGAGAGATTTAATTTCATTAAATGTTTTAACTTTTCTATTTCTCACCTCATTAACATCGATCTATTTGACCATGGTATCATTATCCATACCGTACAAGGGATTCCCTAATAGTGTATCCGCAGCTTCTAAAGCACCGCATTCTCTGTTATTTAATGAACGCATTGCAAAATTCCACAGTTTCGATGCCAAGGACTTATTCGAATCTATCACTTCAAAGTCTGTATTGCATTTTTCCGACTTTGTCGTGTATTTTGTTAAATATGAGTTTAAAAACTCTGATTTTTCTCCAATAAATTGTATGTCCATATTTCCCTCCCAGGCTAATTTGATAGCCGGATTATAATCATTTATAAACCTTTCCGACTCCTTGCGAGGAAGATCGTACAATCTGCTCTTACTGCGTAAATTTTTTCTACCGACTATCGAAGTGATAACGTCTCTTAAAACGAAATTCTCAGTAACTGGCCGAGGAAAATCGAACCGACACTTTCTGTCTATATTAGTTGCCGTTTTTTTCGTACGCATGCAATACGAGTTATGTTTATGATTCTGATCACTTATTACCGTATCGTACAACGTTGGCGAAACATTTTCATCTGGAATTTCACACGTTACGTATTTTCGAATAAACGTAGCAACTTCTTCATCCGGCGATTTTCCTATTACTGGAGCATCTTTTATCCAAATCATACAATGCATGTGCTGAATACCTCTACTTTGATATTCCAGTCGCCAGAAGTAATGAATAACCTTTCCTATTGGATTATCGGACGAACAAATAAAATCAATCATGGCTTTAAATTTTATGCACATGAATCTAGAAGTACTTACAGGATCGTATGCGACTAGTTCGCTGATGCCTAACTTCTCTTTATCGGGATTCATATCTCGTAAATATTTACCCAAATCGGACCATTTCCATTCACTAGGACTCAAAGTCAAAAACCACGTCGCTGGACCGTAATGCAAAGTCATGCATTTTACATTATTAGACGGTTGTCGCCAAAATTGATCCGTATTTCTCAATTTTGCGAAAATACTCATTAAATTCGATTCTAATTCGTAACCTTTCAATTCGTTCATGAATCTACCAGCAGTGTATCTCTCACGTGGGTTAGTAACCATTATCGTATAATAGATACCACTTTTCAACTGTCGGTAGTTAGCATCATTGAGAAGGAAAAACAGATACTGCAGATTCAACCTGAATCTACTATGTTTCGACATCAATCGTGTTCTAATAAATAAATATTCCAGCAATGCAAAGTTTCTATCTTCTCGTTGTCCATTGACACCATCAGGATATAAATCAGGGAAACACATGACATCCAGATATTTATAACGATTATCCATTGGAAAATTTTCAATTTTCATCATTTGATAAAGCTTCAATGCAGATTCGTTATCGATTCTTTTCGCGTGTATTGGGTATATTGTATACTGATCGTTAATATCCGAATCTTCAGTGATTTGTGTGAGGAAAGCCCTACGTTTTAAAACGATTTGATCATTATTATATTTTTGTTTTCCTGTACATTGTACAAATTCAATGCTGGTAATTTCTGAACCACCTTATTTATTTCGTCATTGTCGCTTTCGTCATCGACAATCCAATATTCTGTTTCCTGCAACTTATCCTTTAATAGATCATCAGATGACGCCGGAAGACGAATTTTCGAGTAATGAAGATTATTTTTTTTCAACCATTGTACAGCCTTATACACTTTATTAATATCTACCAAATTTTCCCAAACCACTGTAGATTTCTTGGGTATACCTCGAACGAGAATTTGCAACTCGTGATTCAAATTTATAGGATCTTCCAGAGGACATACCTTATATCTTTCGTTACCCTGATATCTTCATCTATCACCAGATATCTTTCTTGTACGCTAAAACACTCATGCAACCATTTTTATTTTTTTAGAAACAGACTCCAATTGCTTCGCAAAAAAATTATTTCGGCCTTGAAATAACCCCCAAAGGTCATTTTAATCCTTCCTCATGACCACATGTGTTAACGTGACATTTTTGTTCTTTCCAATTCTGATATCAAAAATAGATAGTCCTATTAAAAAAAATCAAGTTGTCTTTGATTTGACCTCTTAATTTGATCTCAAGATCAAGTTCAAGAGCACCATCAAGTGCGCACGTTCAAATTCTAAAACTTTTGTATTTAACATAGGAAGTATGAGAAATTAGAATGACACAATTAAGATTAATAAAGATAAACATTTTGATGTTAAACGCAAGAATTAAAATTTACATACTTTCTTAATAAAAGCGCAGTTAGTTGACATTGTTGTCATTATTAAACAATGTGATTATATCTAAATTTTTAAAACATTTGAAAAAACTTTTGAAAGAACTTTTGAAAGAAAGAAACCGCATCTTATCGTTATGATGGATTGTCAAAAACTGAGTATGTAAAGTTTATATGACTTTTATAATTATGTCATCGATGTTGTTTAAATTCTCTGTGTCTTTATGTAGGTTAACTGTATTATTAACTTTTTTAATAAAAAACATCTTTGCGATTTTTCTTTTTCTAACATGTTTTTCATTATGTAATATAACGGATAATACCCAATCTGTTTCAATTTGAACGTGATATTTAAACTATCTTGATGTAGGGTGGACGCGCTCCGAATTTGGTGCGCGAAGGAAGTAGAAAAAAATCATTGAACATTCGAGTTTAACACATTTACAAAAGTATTTATTACTTCACATCGCACACGTTAACCAAAAAGTGAAATCGTTAACAAAATTATTTCATTATTCTCTTCACAACAATGCGAGTATAATACACTGAGTATGCATAAGTCGATCACGCTTGTTATTCATGATCATAATTTCGAATCTAAAATTCAAAGGAATTTTCGATAACTTTTGTTCGTCGTACGCAGAGAATGTTTTTTCGCACTTGTTTGTTCATCGACTATGTTTGATTTGAAGGACACTGCTTCCGTATGCGCAGAATATCCTCTTACACAAATATTAAATTTCCTTTAATTGTTCTTACATACGATTCAATAATCGTCATGCGAAAAAAAAATGAGATTAATTTCACTAACACGTGAACTTGCTTAAGTGTGAGACAATTATGTACGGTCACTGACATGTGAACCGAGAGCTGATTGAGAGTGATCGTTAGGAACGATACAGTTTGTATTTAAACAATGAGTTGCGCCCTGTTTGATAGCGCGATGCATCGTTTTTATTGCCGGACTACTCGCGGCAATCTAATTTTATGCACAACACTCCGCGTAACTCAGTACTCGCACACAGTAATAGTTTTAGATTTTGATTTATATCGGTTAATCCGACTTGATTAATAATGATTTTCAATTAAAGAGTGCGCTTAACTTATGTCGACTTTACTCTTGGAGAGACTCTCAACGACTGACTTCGCTTATGCTGCCGAAAAACTCAAAGGAATTTTGTTTTCGTGGCTTGCTACTTCTCACGTGTATTCTGCGTGATTGGTGAGAACAATAGCCATAAATACGCTTGCCGGGAGGTGCTGCCTCTCTGGCTTTATGCGAGTTATTATTGATTCGATTATCGATGCTGTCACGAAATCGATTGAATCCGTAACACAATCAAATTCATGTTCCAACTTTTGTCTATGTTTGCTTATGACTGAATGCTTTGTTATTAATTGTATTGTGTGTATGTACTTGTATGTAATTTTATATTGTTAAAATGTTCTTTCATACGAGTACGCAAATGTCTTTTTGTTTGACCGATATATGAGGATTCACAATTTTTACAGTCAATTTTATACACAACATTAGTTCTATCGTCGTTAGGTAATCTATCTTAAACAAGATAGAAAAGAATTTAAACAACATCTATGACAAAATTATAAAGGTCGTATAAACTCTACATACTCAGTTTTCGACGATCCTCCATTATAACGACAAAATGCGGTTTCTTTCTTTCAAAAGTTTTTTCAAATGTTGTTTGAGATGCTAAGTAAAATTTTAGTAAATTCTAGAACTTTCGATCAACGTCAATAATAAAAGTCACGGTCTTTTTTGTATGTTTGTCACGGTAAAAAACTGTCATAAATTAAACCCGTCATCACAAAACATTCTCTTTATACAAACAATTAGCGGTATCTCAACCGTTTTCGCCGAATACTTGTCGCGTTAAAAACATGCGCAAAATTGCCACGCGGCCTCAATCACAAATTAGAAATAGCGAGCGGCCGCGCGCGCATGGCAAAACGCGAATTCGTTGCGCATTTTAGCGAAGCGGCCAATAATGAGCTGTGCCCTGGAGTCACCTCGAGCACAATTTAAATTGCTCACCATAATTGGCGCTTCCCAAAAAAGTGGGTTTTCTTCGGAAACCCATAAAAGAGAGCTCGCACCCGAAATCCGCGCCTTATCGCTTTCCGCAGTGACCGCATAACGCAAACCGCATATTATTTGATCCGCAAAAATCTCGTTGACGACCGCCGCTTATTCCGCACTTTGTTCTCGATTACGTTTTCTCTGAAATATTTAACTGTTATAATAAGTCTTGTTCAAGTATTTTGTAATTAAGTGTGTATTGAAATTAAACTCTTTTTGATACAAAAGAAAGGGTGACTTATCCTGTTGTGTCGCGCGATCCTCTCTCACGCAGCGCGTTCGCGAACAAATGTTTTAAAAATTCCGATATAATTACATTGTTTAATAATGACAACAGTGTCAACTAACTGCGCTTTTATTAAGAAAATATGTAAATTTTAATTCTTGCGTTTAACATCAAAATGTTTATCTTTATTAATCTTAATTAATTGTATCATTCTAGTTTCTCACTTGAAAAAGACCAAAAACAAATGGTCGAAACGTTGTGGAAATAAAATAAAAATTTTCTTTGGCTAGTTTGGGTCGAATTTAATATATCGTTCCTATTTTAAATATTACTAGCGATGTTTTAAGCATTCAATTTGATTTTTAACATTTTTTTAAAAACGTCATCCTCACGAGATATTCAGGGGTACTCATACTTTTGACAAACCCTGTATATGTATATGTATTTGAAAAATAGTTTGACTAATTAATAACAAAAGAACCGTTGGAGATGGAGGCTTGTTCTTTTGTACAAACGTGAGTGTTAACATCACGCACCGAAGGCCCGAGTTGCAGCCATTTATGTCTGCAAATATTGTTAAAAAAGAATATTACATTTTAAAAATTAAAAAATTAATAACAAATGAACCGCGCAAGATGGAACGTTCTACTTTCGCAGGAACGTAGATGGCGAGGCCGTCCTCCGATTCTCCGAGTTAGAATCCCTGATGTCGACAAAAAGCAAAAAAAGAAATAGTTACTACTTTTTGAAAAAATAATTTGAATAATTAATAACAAAGGAACTGTTGGAGATAGAAGCTTATCCTTTTGCACAAACGCGAGTGCCAACGACATCACGCACCGAAGGCCCGAGTTACAGTCATTTATGTTTGCAAATATTCTTAAAAACGAATATTACATTTTGAAAATTGAAAAATTAATAACAAATGAACCGTGCAAGATGGAACGTTCTACTTTTACGGGAATGTATATGGCTAGATCCTCCCCTGATCCTTCGATTTAGAGCCCCTATTGTCGATAAAAATAAAAATAATAGTTAGTTTCTTGGCTTGTGTTTAGTATTACCTCCCACCGACAGATGGCCTGACGGCGAAATGCCTTTCCGTAGTTAAGAAACCGTCAGCAAATTATATTAGTCGATCAAGCCTTCAATACTTACATTTGTCGATCATAGTTTTTTTTATATATTTTGCGGATTCAATGTTTCGCAGTTGGTATATAATTCTAAAAGTTTTGATGGTTTTTAATTTTTGTTACGTTATTTATTATATAATAACTTATTTTTCACATTTTAGTTAACATCTCTCCATCCTTTTTAAAAATGTTTGCAGATATTTTTAAGTACAATTGCTCTGCTAAACAATGTTCTAGGTTTTGTTTTAAATTTTTTTACGCATTTTTTAATTGTTTAAATTTGTATTATATAAGATTCTATTTATTTAAACGTCTTAAGTTCAGTTGCACCAATGTCACTACAGTTCTTCGCTAAAAAAAAGCGTTTACAGTAAGTGTTGCTTAAAATTCGCTAGCGTTCCACAGTTGTTATAAAAGTAATATCACAGTTTATACAATAGCACAACTCTCTGTCGGCATCTTTGATGTTTGTGTAACATAAAATGGAGTACGCATGCGCGAAATCAGCGAGTATAACAGTACTGCCATCTGAACTTTTTTTTTACTCTTTCTTCATTTTTGCTCTCTTTTTAGTATATTACTACATGTAAAATAAATTAATTTTAATAAAAAATTATGTATACATAAGATCAAGTTGTTAATAATGTTAATGTATGATATATATAAGCAAATGTTATAAATATTAATATTTCATTTAAAGCGCAATCACACTTTTTATTATGAAAATAAGACTGTATACTTAATATTAAGATTTATAAATGTGAAACATTTAGAAGTTTCCTATTTTTCCTACTAATGCTTTTGCATGATTTATTATGCTGTGTTAATGTAAAATATATACACATACGTAAAAATAATTTTATGAAAAAATTAGTAAAAAAATCTTGGCATAGCGGTTCAAAAAGTATAGTTTGCACTAAATGAAAAAAATAATTACCAATATTT
Source organism: Nylanderia fulva (assembly GCF_048542155.1). Taxonomy (NCBI): domain Eukaryota; kingdom Metazoa; phylum Arthropoda; class Insecta; order Hymenoptera; family Formicidae; genus Nylanderia; species Nylanderia fulva. The sequence goes on from NW_028189526.1 coordinate 12,862, forward strand.
CTTTTAAAACAATTATTTTCAAAATTTTTTACAAATAATTCGTCTAATTGATGGATATAAAAACAAAAATTGCTATTTGGTACGTTTAAATTGCCATATAAATTATTTTCTTCATTAGAATAAGCTCGAAAAGAACAATATAATATAGTGTCCTCTAAAACAGCTTTATTTTCATTTACATATAATATACATGTATTACAGGAATGAATTTCCATACACTTTTTAATCAAACATCCACACACATATGTAAACGCATTCTCCTCTGGCAGATCCATGGAATAGTAATCATGGTTTGGGATATCTAAAATTTTACGTGGCAAAAGTGGAATAGTTTGATTTAAACATTTACTTGAACACGGCTTCTTAATAAAATTTAACATTTGGTAATTATCGTGAGCACAATTTTGAGATTCAGAATGCTGTAGAAATTTAATACTGAGTAATTTTTTAAAGGCACGCATAAATTGAATCGATGTCGGATTCAGAGAATTACCACCTTGTTGCATAATAGTATCAAAGAAATTTTCGACACAATTTTGATTAATTCTTCGTGTTCGAAGATAAGGAAAATTAAAAAATTTTAATTTTTTATCCCATAACTGCATTATACTATTAATTGTAATCTGCCAGCACTGAAAACATTTAATATTTACATTAACACGTGAACCGTTGGCATTAATTATTGTAATATATTTGAAAAGATGTAACATTTTCTCTAAGAACTCTTTTTGTTTCTCACTACCAGTATAAATTTCTCCATATTCTTTTGGATTATTTAAAGCAAATGAATTTATAATATCAAATAATTTATCTAATTTTTCAATAAGTTCTATTATGCCAACTGCTTCACTTGGAAGAAAACCAAACGACATTTGCGTGCATATACCTGCAGCTACCCGATTGCTAAATATTTGGACAGCATATTTTACTTTCATTCGTTAAAAGGAATTTGGTTAAATATGATATTTTGTTAGATGAGGAGCCATTTTTATTCATTGTTTAGAATCTCTATTATAAAATTGGATTATATGATTCCATGAAGCAACTTTATTATCAAATTTAAAATTATATTTTAATAAATTATTACGAGTTGCTTTCATTAAATAAGGAGTATCAAAAATATAAAAAATTTCTCTTCATTTACTAAAAATGTTGAATTTTCTGTCGAAATACCTAACTCACGGGATAGCTGCATAAAATTAGACCCCATATCAGAAACCAATGCATGCACAAAAGCACCAGAATTTCTTAATTTTATAATAGGCGATTTTTGGCGACTGTTTGGTACATGTACCGTGGTTGTTATTGGTAGAGGCGGAACTATTTTTGGTATAGGTACCAGCAATCATGTCACTAAAACGTGTTGGTTTTTTTCTATACGCGCGAATTCAAAACTGTCAAATAATTTTTACTGTTGTATGTAAGTGTGAAATAGAGAGACATGAGTTTCAAAGTATTTTTAACTATTTTAATAAATGAAATTTATAATAACGATAAAGATAATCAAGTTACAACAGAAATATATGAACAGTTTTTTCACGCAAAAAATGCAAAAAAAAAAGAAAAATATTAAATATGTTAGAATTAAAGGAAAGGCAAAGTCATATTCGTTCAGCATTATATTCTAAAATGTGGATTGATTTATACACCGAAAATGACTTCTTTCTTACTTTTAGAATGAAACGGTTGACGTTTCAACATTTATTGGAAACACTAATGCAGCAATCAGAAATGCAAAAAGTATAAATAATTATAACCTATAATATTATTAGTAATTTAGAATTTACACTAAAGCAATAATTGTAATGCAATTGTATTAGGATTTTACTGGAGGATTTGAACCTGTAAAGAGCCACAAAAAATTCAACAAATAGCTTTATATGGCACAAATTGGGGACAAATTTAATATTGCAACATCGACTGTTTCTAATTGCATTAATATTTGGATAAAATGTATTTTAGAATTGATACCAATATTAATATAGTGGCCCACTATAAGTCAGCGAATTAATATTGAAGAAAAATTTAGAAATATTGCTGGTTTTCCAGGTGCGACTTATTAATGTTATTGCATTTAACATAAAGTGTATAATTAATTAAATATTGCTAATTATATATAATTTATATATTTAAGGTGTAATTGGAGCAATTGTTGGTTGCCATATAAATGTTATGGCACCAAGTATACATCAAAGATGTTATCAAAATAGATATTGTACACATTCAATAATTTTGCAAGGAATATGCACAGCAAATAATATATTTACAAATGTATATGTGGGTCATTCTGGATCAGCTAATGATTGTAGAGTATTAAGTAACTCAAACTTATATAATAAAATTGAAGCAAATGGATATTTTCAGTACTTCTCATCAGGTCAACATTTATTAGGTGACAAAATATATCCCATAAAAGAATGGCTTTTACCTCTCTTTAAAGATTATGGCAATGTTACACGTATGCAGACAACATATAATAAAATTTAAAGCAAGATTAGAGTAAAAATTGAAAATATTTTTGGCTTATTGAAAGGACGATGGCGAAGGCTCAAATATATAATAGTGTATAAAATAGGAAAAACTTCAAACATTGTGATGTCATATTGTGCTTTACATAATTTTTGTTTCATAAATGATGATTTTGCTGAATCATTAGTAGATATTGATATTGAAAGAATTGATAAAACACAAGTTTTTAATATACATAGAAATAATAGAAGAGATAATGGAAGAAAAATTGCAATTGATAAAAGAAATACTATAATGATGCAATTGTCAGAAAGGTAAAAATAGAAAGAAAGAAAATGCAATAATGAAAAAAAAATAAATTTATTTTTACATTCAACTGTATAATTATTTTTTTATTATATCTTTGTTATGCCTAAAGTAACTATGTAATATTACATTATTGCATTAAACATTGTAAAAGAAAATGCGTTTTTAAATATATTATTCTCGTTTACTTAATATTATTGTCTTATAATATTATATTTTTATATTGTATAGCTTAGTTATTTGAACTTAAAATTCTCTTTTCTTAAAAACTAATTTAGTCTTAAACTTAATAAAATTGACGAAATTAAAAGAAATAAATATTGTAGGCCAACTAAACGAGCAAAATTACATAAGATCTAAAGATTTATTAATAATTAAATTCTCTAGTTTTTGTAAGGCTTACAAATTGACGGGTAAATTCATCCAAGACAATCCCGATATTTTATTTATGAAGGCGGATAAGGGTAATATCACGGTTGCGATGAACAGAGATATGTACATGGACAAAATGTGTGATTTGCTGGCTGACCGGGATACTTATACTGTTGTTAAAAAAGATCCGACTAGGAACCTAATTAATCAATTACACGGAATTTTAATGAGATGGAAAACGAAGAATTACATTTCTTCAACAACATATAAATCCCTGAACTGCACGGACGGGGTTTTACCGAGAGCGTATGGTCTGCCGAAGGTGCATAAACCGAATTGCCCTTTACGTGTCATCGTGTCATCTAGGAATACACATCTTTATTACTTGGCAAAATTTTTACATAAGATAATATATAAGGCAATTCCGAAACCTGATTCGGCTATTTCTGATAGTTTCCAATTAGTGAACAAATTAAATGGTTTATGTGTGGATAGTGATGTGAAGCTAGTTTCACTAGATGTTACATCATTGTTCACCAACGTACCATTGGATATGGCTATTGATAGTTTAATTAACAGATGGGGGTATATTGAAAAAGAGTGTATTATTCCACAAGATGAATTTTTATTGGCAATTCGTTTTATTATAAACTCGACTTATTTTATGTTTAATAATGTATGTTATCAACAGACTTTTGGCACGCCTATGGGTTCCCCCCTCTCACCGATTATTGCGGATATCACGTTGCAAGATTTGGAGAGTAGAGCGATTGCTGCGATTCCATTGTCATTTCCATTTTATTTTAGATATGTTGACGATATCGCGTTGGCGGCCCCACCCTCCATGCTTAAAATAGTTTTAAACACTTTCAATTCTTTCCATCCTAGATTGCAGTTCACCATGGAGGAGGGGGTTGACAACCGATTGAATTTTTTAGATGTCACCATTATTATAAATAATGGGAGCATTGAGTTTGATTTGTTTCATAAGCCGACGTATTCAGGTAAAAATTTAAATTTTGAATCGCAGCATCCTCTCTGTCATAAAAAAGGCACCATTATCAGCCTCATAGATAGAGTTTTTTGGCTATCTCATCCAAAATTCCATAAAGTTAACTTTGAGTCTATGATTGGAGTTCTTTTGTCTAATAATTATCCTCTCAATTTGATATTTCACACATTACAAGCGCGGTTAAAAAAGTTGTTCTTCCGCTATAATAATAAGTTGCATAACAATAGAGCAAATGTGTGCAATGACAATATTCTAACGCAGAAAAAAGTTTCGTACTTTAATATTCCGTATATTAATAATGTATCGAAGAGAATCGAGGACATTACACGTGATTTGGATGTCATTCCATCATATACAGCAATTAACAGTCTCCGTAAATTCATTAAAGTACACAAGGATAAGTTACCAAGAGAACTCCATAATAATGTAGTTTATAAAATTGATTGTATGGATTGTGATGCGTCGTACGTAGGGCAGACGGGTAGATTGTTGAAAACTAGGATGAAAGAACATCGCAACAACATAAAAAGAAACGCGTCACAATTATCAGTCATATCGGAACATAGATTATTGAACCATGAATTTAATTGGGAGGATGTAAAAGTCTTAGACGAGGAGCCTTTTTTAGGTAAACGTTTGATATCCGAAATGATCCACATAAAACGTCAGAGGAATAGTTTAAATTTACATAGCGACACTGATAAATTAAACGAGAATCTTGATCTGTTAATAGAAAAATTTACCAAAATCTAGCTTTGTGATTTTACATAGCCGGGTTTTTTTGTTAGACTTTTGATATGAGTGCCGATTAGTTTAGTTGTTTTTATTTTTATTTTTATTTTTATATTTTATTTTTATATTTGTTTTTTGCGTATATATGTATCGACTGTGTCGAGGTAGAATACCGCACAGTCGTTAGAGTGATGTGTCACGTGTAGCATCGTCTTCTCTCTGTTTTTGCTGTCGGGGTGAGTGTTCTTCCCGGTTCTTAATTTTTAATTCTTGTAAATTGTTCTACGTTTAATTTATACCATGTTGATTAGTGTTGGTAAGGGAGTCACTGCTCCGCTTCCTTCCTGACGATGGTCACCGTTAGGGAGACACTCCGACGGCCGGACGGTTTGAATAGGGAGGAGAATGATATTTAATTTATTTGCGGATTGTATGTATACGAGTTTTATAATTTTCTGATTGTGCCGATTATCTTCTATTTTTGTTTCTTTGTATTTTGCAGCTACTGAAGAAGACCCGAAGTGGGTCGAAACGTTTAGAATTTAATAAATGAGTTTGACTTGAGATCTCATTTTAATTTATTAATTTTGTGCATGTCATCCGCATAGGCTCCGATTGCCGTCGAGATTTTATTTTTATTGTAACACAATAATTCGAGCCGAGATTAATAGTTTTTTTAAATTAAATTCTCATTCCATTAGAGAAACAATATGCAACGTAAACGTTTTGACTGTACTACAGTCTTCTTCAATACATAAAACTCAAATATTAAAATACAAAGTTAACGATTTTTCGCTGATGAACAATGAATGAGTAAGACGATTGGTCTGAGATTCCAAGTTTTGCGACATTTAATCTTGATTATCGTTTTAACAAGTTCTTCTCGAAATTTCAAGTGTGTGTTGCGAAGTTTAAGTAACAAAAAATTGATATATTGAACAAGGCAAAATAAAATGAAATAAAAATAAAATCCAATATTTTTCTTAACCAAAATAATCAATGTAATCAAAAAATTGTATTGCATTAAGTTTTAAACATTAAGCAGAGTCAGAATCAGAGGAATATTTCCTTTTTTTATATTTCTTGTGTGCTTCTAAATTAATAAGACTTTTCATAATCTTTATGCATTCTTTACCTTGTTCTAATGTTTTTTTTTTTTTAATCCATTTTGCTCTTTTAGCAAAATGATCTCTGAAACTTTTCGAAGCGTTGATTTTCAATTTGTGTATCTTGTTTGTGTAACTCTTTCAAAACAATGCTTAAATTATCTTTCTTTGGTCTTATTGTTTTTTTAACATTTTCAAAAATATTTAAAATTTTTAAATTATCTTTTTCTTTCTTTGACGTATTCTTCGTTGACACGTTATTTTCTAGTACAATATATTCTGTATTGGGAAAGTTTTCATTGTTATTTGTAACTTCGCTTATTTTACTACTACAAGTATCAGAAGTTGTACTAAAATTATCTAGGGAATTCAGTAAATTAACTGGTTGACTGTTGTGTTTCTCTCTGATAAGGTCATGCATCTCATCAAAATATTTTGGAGGCTTTTTCTTCCCTGTTCCAGTAGATTTCATGTATTGGCAATGTCTACGATACATTTTTTCTAAGTTACGCCAACGTTGATGACATTTGTCAGAAGCTTTTGTTCCAATATAATGAATTAAATAACCATTATTTTGCATTTCTCTTGCAATATCAAATCATATTTTTTTTATGCATTTAATTATTAAGATGGTGAAATTTAGTTCCAACAATCTCTAATAACTTTAATGTCATTTCATTAGTAAATTCTACAAGTATTAAAACATTATTATTATTATTATTATTATTATTTAATTGTATTATTGTATATACATGTATGTATTATAAAGGTGCTTACTATCTTTATTTGTCATTTCTAACCCTTTTTCTTTAATTTCTTCGTTTGTGCATTCTTTATTTGTAATATTGTTTTCTGTTGTATCTGTAACACAAAATATATTTAAATGATATATAATAATTTATATAAAATTATTTTTTAATTATTATTGCAATTTGTTTTAAAATATAATTAATAAAATGATTATGTATGAGATCATTAAAAACATATAGACTTATATTAAACAATAAAAAATCAAAAAAATATAAGTTGTTTAGATATTTCATGATGTTTTTTAAACATTTGTATTGTCTGTATACGTTTTGAAATTTAAAAGATTGTAGACTACAATTTACATTGGAAAAAGAGGATAATCGGTGTATAAGCTTTTTAGACATAATGATCAAAGTAATAGATAATAAAATTTATTTAAATTGGTATCACAAAAAGACATTCTCAGGTAGATTAGTAAAGGAAACATTAGTAAATAATGAAACAACGTCCAATGAAACTATTATGTCGGAATCTTGTATTGTTTTCCCTGATAAGAAGCTATTAAATTTTGGTACCAAGGTTTCCTCTTGATCAATTTCAAGAAA
>NW_028189527.1:0-20186 GCF_048542155.1 Nylanderia fulva
CATAATTGAAGACAATTATTAAATCGCGTCAAATCATATGTGCGCGTGTTCGATAAATTATAACGGTCGTTCACAAGAGGACAAATTTGTTGTTGTACGATTCGCGATCGTGACTTTCAAATAAGACGTTGTTTTCTCTTGCGACAAAAAACATCGGTGTCGATATCGAACAAACAGTTTTTTCTTTTGTGATCGCGAGCTTCGAAACGTGTACAGCAAACGCTTTCGATTCTCATATCGAGTTTTTGTTCTTTTTTTCTTTGATTTGTTTGTGTCAAGTCCAGGTGACTTTCTGACATGTGAAATAATAAATTGATCTGTTTTTGTTCATCAACTTCAAGACTTCTTTTCAATTCGGCTTCCTACGTAAATCATCAATCTCAGCGCACACATGGGTGCGCGATCACCCTATTAAGATACAGTCCACTCAACAATTATCCTATTGTCCATCCATCACATCTCTCATGAGATTCCTATGATTTCTTTCCAATAAAAAAAAAAAACGGGTGAAGGATTTGAGAGGCGGCGCGCGAGACGCGGCCCTAAAAAGGCCGAGCATGCTCGTTCGCCGCAGCTTCGCGTCGGACCACGGTTCAAGCCGCGCGTTCGCAACACGTGGTATTAATCGATGACACAATTACTCTAAATGGAGTATTCTCCTTGTGTATTTTTGGGAGACCATAACATTTTGGAAGAAGGGAGTCGCTGGAACGTAGTGAGTAATATTCTTTATTAGAAATGTACCCTTTTTTTTGCCATTTCTTAAGAATATCGTTTAGTTCCTTTTCTATTTTGGAGGATGGGTTCTTTTTTATGATAGAATAGGTGCTATTGTCTTCAAGTAAACCTTCCATCTTATACGTGTAATATTCTTTTGTCATCGCGACTGTTACGTTGCCCTTATCAGCCCTTGTAAAAACCAAAAGCCCGTGGGCAAACCAAAAGAAAATTACGCATAATCTTATTAATAGGGCATTGTTATTATCTCATCCCATATATCATAAGAAAAATTTAGAACTGTGTATTAAAATATTATTGGACAACGGTTACCCTATTCATTTAATCTTTACAGAAATAAATAAGAGAATAAGAGTTTTAAACAATGGTCAGTTTAACAACAATAGAAAAAAAGAAATTGCAGAAAATAATAGCAAGAAAAAATTTTTCGTCATTCCATACATTAATAACATTTCTGAGACAATAGCATCGACAATAAAAAAATCAGATTTCAGAGTAGGATACCGTTGTCTAAATAATCTTAACAAATTAATTAAAGTCCACAAGGACAAAAACGTGCATAACAATAATAATAATGTTGTCTACAAAATTAATTGTAAGGATTGTGAAGCTTCGTATGTTGGGCAAACCAAAAGAAAATTACGCACTAGACTAAAAGAGCATATGAATAATATTAAATTTGATTCCTCCAAGCATTCTGTGGTCTCTGAACATATTATGGATAAAAAACATGCTTTTGATTGGGATAACGTTAAAATACTTGATATTGAATCTAATTATTATAAAAGACTTATCTCGGAAATGATACACATCAAGGAACAAAGGCATGGTATAAATAATAACACAGACACCGAATTGCTTAACAACGCGTATTTCGACATTCTAGAAGAAATATCGAATTTTTAGACTTATGTAAATGTTTATTTTGTGAGATCTGACACCTATTTATTCGACTTTTTAAAAGACTAGACAACAGTCAAGTACTAACAATAAGGCCAACAACAATTAGAAGCATCGTCATCTCAAGTTATTCGGAACAATTTTTAACAAATATCAAATAATTTGGAGAGGATGAACATAATCATTACCAGATCGAGGGACTTTCGTCAAATAACGATAAGTGGTTCATTTGGAGTAATGTATAAGTGTCACTCCAAGTTTTTATTAATAATTCTAATATATTTTACGAATAACCGGACGAATCATTCTGCTTCTAATTGGGTTCTTACTTTGTTGAACTATTTTAATGGTCTCAATTCATTGTAAATATATTTTGCGTTTTAACTATGACTCAACTATATAACTTATATTGACTATGTATTGCGGATTTTATTAGAATTTTATGTATTTATTTATTATCGTTATTTATTATTACTATTTTTTTGCGCACTGAAGAGGAGCAAGTAGAGCTCGAAACGTTTGTATAATTATTATTTCAAATTAGGAATTTTCTTCTCAATAATAAAATAATATCGTATTGCTCGTTACACATGGCCTTAATTTAATAATTTATCATTGTTTATATTTTTTACCTTTAATTTCTATAAAATTTAATTCATTATCATTTTATCCTTTAAATCAATATTTATTTTGAATTTTTATTAATATTTTTATCTTATTAACATGAGCAGGAGCTCAACCCATCGAAATACCTTTTATTCTAATTAGACAATTATTATCATTTAGTTACTTTTTTTATTTTATTATTCTTTCCCTTCTTATAAAAATATGAAATTTCTTAATATTTAAATAAATATCTTAAATTTTATATATATATACTATTATACTTATTTATTAATTTTTTTATTATTAAATAATAAGTTAATGATCTTGAATTTAAGTTTATGTTTTGAAAACATATTAAAGAAATTTTAATTTTCTATTAACTTTTTAAGCTCTTATTATTATTTTTTATTTAAATTATTATTAACAATATAAATTTAAATCCAAAAATTAATATAATATAAACTAAAATTATTGGGAAAATAATTTTTCAACATAAATATATTAACTCATCATATCGTATTCGAGGTAATATCCCTCGTATAAAAATTACCATTCTACATATAATATTAATTAAAATAAAAATTAAAATTATCGAATATCTCAATAAATTTCTAAATATATAAATTCTAATTAATCTAAAAAAAATAATCATCCCATATTCAGATAAAAAAATTAATGTAAACCTTCCTCTAAAATATTCAATATTAAAGCCAGAAACTAATTCTGATTCACCTTCAATAAAATCTATAGGTCTTCGATTCAACTCAGCTAAAATTCTAATAAAAAATATAATAAATAAAGGATATAAAACTACTATATATCATAAATAACATTGATAATTAATAAAATCAAACAAAGAATATCTTTCTCTTATCAATATAATAATTAAAATAATTAAAATAAATCTAACTTCATATGATAACTAGGAGTCGGATTGTTCTTCATCATGACAATGCGAGCTCTTACACATCGGCTCAAACAAGAGACTATTTGAGCACTCAAAACATCGAATTGATGGGTCATCCGCCGTACAGCCCTGATTTGGCACCCAATGATTTCTTTTTGTTCCCATCCGTGAAGAATAAACTGCGTGGTCAACGATTTTCATCGCCCGAAGAAGCTATTGAAGCGTTCAAAAATCATGTTTTGGAGATACCTCATTCGAAATGGAATAAATGCTTTGAAAATTGGTTTAAGCGCATGCAAAAGTGTATCGATCATCGTGGCGAGTACTTTGAAAAACAATAAAAATATATTCGCAGCTTAACTATTTGTTTTTGTTCCTATTCTCGAAATATAAATAGTGACCCTCGTATTAATGTATATGTATATGACTAATATATACATATATATTAGTCATGTATACATAAATATTAGTCATTTATTAGTCATATACATACACATTGATGTTTTGCAAGTATTTATTTATCAACAAGTTTATCAACAAGTTTATATTTTATTTTAAAACAACAATCTTATAACCAGAAAATATTAACATATTCTATAATTCTAAAATCTACAACAGACATTAATGTAATAGATAGATATATAAGATTGTTGTTTTAAAATAAAATATAAACTTGAGTAGTATAGTGGGCACTATGGCCCGTCATAACAAACCCCCACCACCGACCCGTCTGGCGCCGAGTCTTATCTTATCTTTCCCCCACCACCGGCGTCTGGTTTTTCCGAGTGTGGGTGTAGGGGGAGAGGGTGTTGGGGAAAAAAAAATGGCGACTGGCCCCGAAAGGTGGGGATGAGAATTTTTTTATTTTTTTATTTTTTTTGATTTCCTCTGGATTTGAACCTGGGGCCTTCGTGTTTCCGAGCTGGGTCCTAGTATGTTGAGCTAAACGAGATCTTACTAGTCTAAGGATTAGATGAGGTATTTAAGCTAAAGTTGCGTAGGGTACGGTATGGGGGTACGGGTATACGTATGGCAAGGACAGCTCGTCGAATCAAATGGTCGATATTGGACGGGGTGGGGTAAAAACAGTTAGGGTATACGTATGGCAAGGATAGCTCGTCGAATCAAATGGTCGATATTAGACGGGGTGGGGTAAAAACATTTTGACCAAGAAAAACGTCATGCGTTCGACCGGGGATCGGTGGCAGGTAGTAACTGACAATGCCGTAGGGTAATAAAAAAAGAACACGCAAATATTTGTACTGGCGAGCATTTCGACTCGTGTCACGATAAAAAAATAATGCATCATCGTAGATTAGAAAGAATGCTTATTGTTGAAAAGATGTCGGATAAAATTTTATTTTAAAATAACAATTTCTGGAAAGAGGAAGTGAAAGAAAATTGAACAATGGTTTTAAAAGTACAAATATGATTTATATTTAAAATATTTTTTACAGAACAAAATTTATTTATTAATACTAAAATTCATATTATATATTGTTATGATTCGCTTGTTTTTTGTGAGTAAAAATTTTACGAAATAAGTGTATGATTAAACGATCGTTATATTCGCAATCTTCGGAAAAAAGAGCGAAAAACTGATTAAGATTATAGCCGCTACACATATAATATAAAAATACACAGCAGTATTGTCCGCAAGTCTTAGAAAAAATTCCTTGTAATTGTTGAATATTCCAACGATGGATGATGGAGTTTCGTCGAAGTCGGATGAGAAATCCTGGATACAAGGGGGGTAATCCGTAGCTGTCGAAGTAAGTGGCTGTGCCGTGTTCATCGAGGTAGAAGGCGATCCAATGTTCTCCAGGTCGATCGTGATTGTCGGTGTTAGCGACGATAGCCGTCGACCTCGTCCACACCCTCGGAACTCTGTCGGCTGCATAGACTCCAACATGTCTGGCATCTAGATGACGCAATGCTTGTAGAATTTCGCGAGAGTTCATTTTTTTGTCCCGAATACGAACGAGTGTACGGTATTATTTGAACAATACCAGTTTTTACCTCTTTCGACAATGCGTTTTCTTCTATCTTGAGTTGTTTTGAGAGGTTTTCAAATGTCAGTTTGCGTCGAGATGGAAATTGTTTCGTTCTTGTTTCTATCCGTCAACGTCGATGACGGTTCAGAAATCACAAATCTCTCTTCTTCTTTTTCAATCTGCTGTTCGTTGTTTTGCTGATTTTTCTCCTCTATTTGTATTTTAGTTATATTCTCATTTACATCGCGAAGAAACGGCGGCGTCGTATTTATCGTCGCTATCGTCGAAGGTAATTTCCCAACTTTCGTCAGAACTACAAGTAGCTTCGGTAGAGGTCGAAACGTTCTCGCAATTATTTTGCGCACTTAGCCAGCATTTTAATTTATAAGCATTGTATAACGCGCAATAAAAGGTTCCAAATTTTCAAATCCCGTGATGACCGCAATATTGTACGATATTCTCCTCATCCGGTAGATTTTTAAATGCTGGTGAGGTACCCTCCAAATTATTTATATCTCTGAAAAGTAAATTCCTCAAGTAGTTTGCTTTTTCGTTACCTCTGACGCAAACGCAGCGCGCGTGTCTTGCGATTTCGCGGAGATGCGAGGTAAAATATTTAGGATTAACTGAGCCGTCGAACCACTCGATACCGTGATAATTTCGTGAGAGCCAATTGTTTTCTCGTCTTGCTTTTGCGGGTAATTTTCCAAACGCGTATGGTGGCATCATAATCCAATGCTTCGACAATCGGAGCATCGATTGCGACAACGGCGACTTCCTTCGCGATAAATTTATTGGCTTCATCGCGGAAACCTTGTATGTCGACGACTATGTCCATATTGTGAGATTTTCGTTGGTGAGGTACAAGCTCTTAGCGAAACGTGCGCGTTTGTTCGTGTCTCGTACAAAACTGAATTCATTCTAGCGCGTTACATAGTTTCCACTTCGTGAATAGCGTTATCGAAATTTTCAAAGGAAGAGGAGGGGGGAAATTTTCTAATCGCGTATTACATTACTGTGTATGAATACATGTTGGTGAACGAGCGTTAAAAGCTAACCGGAAAAATCGATGATAACTTGACGCGATGCGTCGATTTCTACGACATTATCGAATTCGGCGTAAACGATACAATTAATTGTTTTGGTGAGTGCCTTCTCGAATCTCACTTCTAACCGAAGACTTCCGTGTCTCACGAGATTCCAATGACCGGCGCAATTAGCGGATAGATCGGGTGTAAGATCAAAAGCGAATAACGTATATCCCTGAGAATAATCATCTCTACTTATAGAATTTCCCTCGTTCAAAAAATGGATACCCGTCCCTGAGAAGAGCGTATGATAAGCTTCGATGTAAAGCGGTTCGCGAGACGAGAAAACCGGTTGTAACGGTCTACTGGGTATTTGTGTACCGTCGACGTATAGCGAGAAGAAATTTATTCCGTAATTTTGGAAATTAAACGGATTCAATTTTCTGTCACCGTTAAACGCTTTATTATCGACGAAACCTACTATTATTCGTTTCGGTAATTGTCCCAGTATTACATTATCTAACGATTCACCCACAACCCCACTGTGAATTGTGAATGTTTTAATTTCAACTCTCGTAAGCGGATACTTGGCGGTAACTTTGCTCAGCATTCTAGCATGCGCTAGTAATACTCCGGAACTTATTTTTGCTCTTCTCATCATTAGGCTTGCATCGAGTATACGAATTTTCGACGTGCAATTAGTTTCTATGAAACAAAACGTATCTTTCGAGCGCACGAGTCTCAACCGCACCTCGACGCCATTAATTAAGAATTTGTCCTGATTGAAAACGTCGCAATAGAGGTAACCTATAAGATCTAGCGCGCGCCCTCCGCGTATGTAACGAGCTCGTCTCGCTATAGCGGTATTGCCTTCCGCTCCTACTGTATCGTCCATGTGACCGGGTGTATCCGCATCCCATAAGCACAAGGTTAGATGGGAAGTTTTTGCGGGTGATGAATAATTTATCAACGCTTCGATGTACGCGCGGTACGCATAAGCGTTGTTTGGAGGCGACACGAGCTTTTGATTGAAATACACGTCGATTTGATTGAAGATGGAATGAAGAAAATGATTTACGGGGCCCACGTTGACGGCGGATCCGGTGGCGAGACCAGGTAGCGGCTCGGTTTCTACACGTACCCGAAGACTTAGTAACGTGTGTGTGAGATCTAAATATTCTTCTCCGTGACCCGGGATGACGAATTCTAGCGGGGAGTCGTCCGAAAGCGAGGTCACGGGTTTGTAATAAATCCATTGCGAACTTTCGATGCTAGTTTGCGTGGGCGGTAAAGAGAAGAGATCGAGCTCGCTCTTTAAACACTCGCTCGAGTGTGTGTGAAGAAATGACATTTTTTTCTTTCACCGCCTGCTCTACCAACGTTATTGTCACGAACAAACGTATTTAGAATAATGGCGATTATGAAAATATATTGTATACTGTACGCTTTTTACCGCTATTAGCTTTACGCCGTTTCGCGGACAACTTGAGTCTTTTTACAGTCGAGCGATTTTTCCTCGTATTATTTTTAGTTTTTTTTGTATTTGTTCTTTTTTTCCCACGCAACTTGATTTTCGATAAACTTTTTTTCTTATTTGTCTTACGACGTTTACGCGATGCGGTTACCGAGGATTTAGCGACGTGACTCTTAAGCTTGCCGAAAGGAAACTGCGCTACATGAATTTTTTCATCCGATTTATATCCCCTACCTTTCATTAGACTACTTATTTTTTCCTTAGCTTTCCTCTTAAGATTGTCACGCGATTGTTCAAAACGATGCTTGACAGCTACCTTTAACGGCATTTTATTTTCAACATCCTCGATTATATTAACCCCGGCGCGCAAAGCTTCTTTACCCACTGCCCCTAGTCCTCTAGTTAAATAAGGCAATACGCGTCTGAACATTCCTCCTAGAAAACTACCTATTCCATGACCTCGTTGATAGGGTGAACCGACAAAAACTCGTGGAATTCCACCGCCGCGAGTTCCACCGTTTTGTAATCCGTTATAATACTCCAAATAATAATCCATATTAATGAACAAAATCCTTCTTTCTTATCAAAAAAATCTTTACAGAGTATTTTTAAAAATCTAATTGATACGTTTAAAATGTAAAGTCACCGTTAACGTGCCGGATTCAAATGGTATATTTTTTCCAGTATCGTCTTTTATATCGATTTCAATCCGTCGGAAATTTGTTAGGCGCACCGGGATATAATGCGGAGGTGAGAAATATTTCACTTGATTCGTTCCATATTCGTAATCGCGCCCCACCCCTGTGACAGGCACTATTCGGAGAACAGGAGTTTGCACATCGCCTGTTATGTAAGGTTCGCAAATATCGCAATAAACGAACAGTTTATCGGGAATACCCCGCGCCAAACTACACGCTTCGTAACTATAGAATCCTTTGCGACGTACTCCATTTTCGTCAAGAGAACCGAGTTGAAGAAAAATTGAAGTAGATTTTTCTTTGGAATTAAGCTTAGATGTCGTGAGCATAGAACAATAGTGACTTCTCCCCTTAGGAGCGTTATAAATAAAATCAGCTAAACCGATCATTTGCAAATGTCTATCGGAAAAATGCATATAATGAATCAGATTGCAACCAGCGGGACACGCGAGGAAGAAAAAAATACTACCGCCTGTAAATTTTTCTTGCTCCAAACGAATATGGAGACCGGCTTCTTTGCACGACGAATTAATCGCGGAGACGAGCTCTTCCATATTATTATAAACGCCATTTGATATTACGGCTTCCTTCGAAGTTAACACTTCATCTTCTTTATTTTTCTCTTTAACTTGAGGGTCGATATCGACGAAACTGAGTACATTTTCTCCGCGCCTTACATGAAAAAAGGTATTAGGGAATTGGATTTCGCTCAACGCGACTTCCCAGTCACCGTGTAAGTGCAGCGATTGAGGTAATTCCGTAATGAACGATGAGGTTTTATTGTCGGGGGAATAGCGTATACTGCTATTGCTTGGAAGAACCAGAAGAAATTGATCCACCCTCATTTCGAAGAATAGTTAAATTCGAAGCGGGTATCCAGGAGTTAAATTTAGAAGGATACCCTTGCCAGCTAACTAATAATTGTTTATTGTTACCGCGTCCTCTGCTTTTTATCACGCGATCGACGATAAATTCCTCGTCGCGTAAGTCTTTAATAACCGGTGCTAATTCTTGTTCGTAAAAAATTCCGTCTATAATTTCACCCGATAAATCACTTAATTCATATACGCGGGGTTTTCTCCATTCGAGAACTCGATGAATTCGAAATATCTCCTCGCTCCACTTCGCCTCGTATCCTTTCTCGAACGTTACTTTTGCTCTACTGACGCGTACGAGATCGTTCACGCGGTATTTAGCCTTTTGTTTACGCCCACGCTTCTTTTTCTTTTCTTTATCGTTATCCCATCGTCGTTTCATATTTTCACACGCGGTACGAGCATTTTCTCGCGTAACGACAGCGGGTTGCATTTTGATGGTGGAATGACGAGTATGATTGTAAGCGTGAACAATATCTTGTAAAACATCAAAGTAACGACGTGTATTTTTATGCGTAAAATAACGCCACATCCGCTCCTTGAGTGTTCTATTAAATCGTTCCACTATAGACGCTTTAATATCGGGATTGCGCGTTACGCGAAAACGGATGTCTTTTTCTTTTAAGAAATTTTGTACAGGGCGGGCGATAAATTCTTTGCCTTTGTCGGTCTGTAAGTATACAGGTAGTCGACCCTCGTTTCTCGAAAATATTTGTTGAAAGGCCTTTATTACGCAGGTAGCTGTTTTGTCACGTAAAGGTTCTACCCAAACAAATTTACTAAGCACATCGATAACCGTTAATAGATAAGAATAGCCGTCATTATAGCTCTTGAGATTACGAAGATTGATTAAATCGGCTTCCCATAAATCATCGATATTTGTTACGTTATAATGTAAACGAGGAAATTTTCGTCGTACCGGCCGATGCAGCGTGTATGCATCCTGTGATTTAAGCCACTCGACGACTTTGTTACGCGTAAAATTCGGTTTAACGGCTCGCGATAAATTGTCCACCGCAGAGTAGCCTGCATAATGCGAGGAGTCGTAATACAATTTTTCGAATTCCATCAATTGAGATTTATCCAATCGAGTAAACCTCTTCTTCTCTTTGACGGAGAAACTACGTTATATGGTAATGTTCTATCGTCGTCACCGTCGTCGTCACCTTCTTCGTCGGCGGATATAAATTGCGTATCTCCTTCGGTTTCACTCGCTTCGTCTAACCTGTGACTGTGCGATTTTGAATGTGTGATCGGAGTGGAGGATCCGCGAGGTAACGCGGTAGTAATATAGCGAGATCGCGCGCCTACTTTTAATAACTTTTGATTTCCTATGAGACGCGGTGACGTACCTATGTCACGTAGTAATCGAGCAAACTGATTTCTTCCGGTTGCTTCTACCGTTTTTCTCTCGCGTAGCGCATCGTTTATAAGTTCCGCGATATTCGAACCCTCCACAATGTCGCCGTCTATAGTTACGAGCCCTTGTCTATTCCAGTTAATCTTAGATGACGGAGCAAGGAGCAGTTGCTTCATTATCAAGCGTGCTTTACTACGATAACTTTTCGGAACACTATTAAGTATTTTTTGTATCATTTCCGCTGATTGATCGCGTTTTTTCTCGAAACTACTAAATATGTAAACGAATTGCTCGATTTTTAAAAAACAAAATAAGTTAAATTTCCTGTAAACGGTAGATTAAACAGTATCGTGAAACTCACGATCGAGGTAACAGTAAGGAAATGAACAAATTACGTACCCAAACTGAAAGTTTTTAAATTTTCTCGAGAACTTTGAGATAACTTTTTAGAAAAAATTTTCACTTTTTTAAAACAAATTTAATCAATTATCAAAACGAAATTTTTAAAATTATTCGACGAATATTTTTGGTTTCAAAAAATTTGCCGCCTCTCGAACAAAAATTCACAACAGTCGAAATTAAGTGAAAGCAATTGCCGGGGGCCAAAACCGGCACACCTCGCGCACGCACCGCGGGAACGCCGCGGAAGAAATTTCGGCCAATTACGCGTTCCGCGGACCCCTCGCGTCAGGCGGTCGATAGCGTGTCGATGGGGTAGCTTTCCCGTCGGGGGTCTCCGGAGAGGAAGCCGGCGTTGGTGCAAGTCAGACCAAAAAATTTCGCTTTACGGTGTAATAATGCGTGAATGTTTATCGCGAAAAATACAACAGATTTGCGGGTATTGGTGACATAGAAGTAAAGATTAACGGGAATCGGATCTCGTTCGCGACGCCAACACCGTTCTCGCGACGAATTCGCATTGTCTCGTGCTGACGTGAAGTATCGACTTTACGGTTTCGGATCCTGCGGGAGGATTCACGCGATTTCGCGTATGGTGAATGCATTCGTGCTTCCTCCCCTCGCCTCTTCTCTCCTCCTTCTCCTCTCTCTCTCTCTCTCTCTCCCGCGCCTCCCACAATGTCGTAGTCGCCTCGCGACGAATGCCGTCGTATTTTTCACGTGCTCATGATCGACTCCTGCAATTTTCGAACCTTCTGGAGGATTCGGGTTGATAGTAATTGCATAAAATGCATGATGAACTTTACAAAATTTCGGTCCGGGGAGGTTTGAATTTACATAATAAAAAAGACAATTATTAAGTCGCGTAAAAACATATGTGCGGTGTTCGAAAAATTAAACGGTGCCCAAAAGAGGACAAATTTGTTGTTTAAGTTTCGCGATGTGACTTTCAAAAAGACATTTTTTTCTTGCAAAAAAAACTTTGGGTGTCGATATCGAACAAAAAGTTTTTTTTTTGTGATCGCGAGCTTCAAAAAGTGTAAGAAAAACGTTTCGATTTATATCGAGTTTTTGTTTTTTTTTTTTTGATTTTTTTTGGTCAATCCAGGTGACTTTCTGAATGTGAAAATAAATTGATCTGTTTTTTTTTCATAAACTTAAGATTTTTTTAAATTCGGTTTTCCTACTAAATATCAATCTAGCGCACACAGGGGCCGATAAACCCTTTTAAAGATACACCCCACTCAAAAATTACCCTATGTCCCCCATCCACTCCCATAGATTTATGTTTTCTTTCCAAAAAAAAAAAAAAACGGGTAAAGGATTTGAGAGGGCGGCGAGACGGGGCCCCTAAAAAGGCCGAGCATGTCTTTTCGCCGCGTTTTTGGTCGGCCCAGGGTTAAAGCCGGGGTTTCGCAACTTTGGTTTCGACCCGGGATGAGTTTGGGTGACGAATTAAAAAGGGAAAAAAACTCAAGAAAAAAACACAGTAAAATTGCAAGTACATTCAAAATCGGACATCAAAAAACGCTATCAGTGCATTCAAAGAGGGACACCGGTTCGAAAAAGAAATTTTTGTTAATCAGTGTGTTAAAACCCTAATTTGATTAAATTCAGGTCGTTGAAACCTCATTTGATTAAATTCATGTAAAAATGGAAAAAGCTCTCGCAAATCAACAAACTGTTTGCTATTCATTTGCCGAGCCCCGAAATTTTTAAAAAGATGGTCGTAAAATTGACGGCCGAAAAAATTTCGCCGCAAATGCGAGTTACAAAAACTGGAAAATGTGTAAAATCACGCGACACTCTGGGGCTTGTTCTGACGAGAAGAAATTTTAAATTTCACTACTTAAAAAAGGGCCCTTTCCCCCTCCACGAGGACCTCTATCAGGCAGTAGGACTAAGAACGGGGCTTGGGGAGCTGGGTTCCAGTCGAAAAGCGTAAAAACCTTTTTAAAAGTTTTTTTTCTTTTCGCGATACAACCTGGTTTACGGTCAAACCTTTCCCCCCTCAAATTGCCCCCGTTCACGGTAAGTTTGGGGAGGGGGAGACTTTTCGCGTCGGTTTTCAATCGCTTATTTAGACATCGCGTTTATGAACTTCAGTGCGCTTTTTTTAGTGAAAGTTTAACGGCTCAGCTGCGATGCGAATCGGTTTTAAAGTCCCGGGATAAATTCTCGGTTGCGGGGAAAAGCTTTAAAAGGCTTTTTAAAAATAAGCCGATTAATTGAGACTCCTTTTCGAATTTTTTTTTAATTCCCGAAAATGACCGGATCAGTGTCGAGTTCACGCCTTACGCGATAAACCCAAACAAGCTATCTAACATTGAACGTTTTAATCGTTCGCCGGACATATGTCAGCGACATTAGTTTTTTTTCTCTAGAAGTTCGATCCCGCCCGGCCCCGTGCGTGGAAGTTAAAAAGAGCGATTCAAAAAATCCGCAACAAAAAGAATTTAAAAATTTATTTGTCGCGTCTTGCGTTAGGGAACTTCCCCCTCGCGGAACGAAAAGACCAAGCACATGCGAAAGTGCTAGCGCAAAAGGAAACTGCGTCTTTAAATATAGGTTTTTAAATGGCAAGCATCGCACATTCCTCAAAAATGTCCGAAATTTGTAGCAAGAGTCCGATTCAGCGACGCGATTGGTTAAGAAATTCGACGATTTTTTTTTTAAATTTGTTGAGTGAAAAAAACAATGCGATAATTGTAAAAGAAATTTCCATGTCGACAGTAAAAAAAACGACATATTCTAGATTCATTCGATTGGGATCTTGCAAAAATTTACAATCAAAAAAATACGTAAAAACGCAATAAACGTCTGCAACGTGCCAAACTTTGGCACTCTATCATTAAAATGACAACTGCGCCGATCCTGTTTTTCTTATTACGAAAAAGGTTTTTTTGCAGGCGCCTTCTGGACGTTTTGGTTTTTCAGACCCTTGATTAGGGGGATCAGAGCTCAGTTTGACGGAGCGCGTTGTCAAAATTACGTCTCGCGTATACAAAAGCTTACTTCAAGTCGGGAATAAGCTCGTGAAGGGTTTACATCCATCTGCGGCCTGTTTCACATCACTCCTCAAAAAAAAAGAAACCAAGGTTCAAAGGTTTGCCTATATTATGAAGGATTAACGGGGTTATGCCCCCAGAAACGCTTCGCAATGCAAGTTTGGAAAATTTTTCCAATCGGGAAATTTGGGGCTGACGATGATCCTACCGGATCAACACCGTTGATCTCATAATGGATCCGTTTTATAAAATCACACCGTTCCTACGTAACGGACCGCTCGGTCCCCAGGTGCAATTAAACGCATTTGGGAGGGATCCTACCCGGGAACAACCTCTATCCCAATCACGTGAACAACCCTTCATGGGGTAACTTCAACCTCTTTAATTCCGCTGTTGGGATGCGTCCGTCGTGCAATAGCTCAGTTAAATCAATTACGTTTTTGTCGCTCATTTTTTGTTCTCGAAATAAATTGTCTAAATTCTGGGGGGGGCAGAAAAAAAAAACACCTCAATCAATTGAAAGTTCGATAAAACAAAAATGCGAGAACATTTAAAACAAAGCATTCGAGAAATGGGAGGGGAATATTGTGCGTCTCCCGTTTCAAAAGGCCCACCCTCGAAATCGGTGAATCTCGCAAAATCCCGCGCGGGGTTTCGCTTTTACTTCGGAGAATTAAAATCCCCCTGCTTTAAAGCGGATATTCGAGTTCATGACAAAATACGCACTTTTAAATCATATAAAGCAATCGCCCGGGGGGGATTCAGTAAATTCACAGTCTGTACATCCCTCATATCCGGGCATTCGAGAGACTATTTTTTACCCAACTCGGTTGAGGTGTATTTCGCCTCATCAAAACCCCCTAACGGCCCTCGCTAATTCTCACATTTTTACTGGCCTAAACTACAGTTAGACGCAATGGGTTTTATACGGGGACAGCAAAATACGTTTACCCCGCAGAATAGCAAAAATGTATCGACAATATTGGTCGACTCGCGAGATGAGATTATAACGCACCCTATGGATAATGAAAATTCGAATTTTAAGAAACAACCCCTTACGGTAACTACGGTAGGTTTCCCGCCCCGTTTTACCCTTTTCGAGTCTTTAATCAGTTAAAATGATAAAGGAAGTCGTTTCCACTAGCACTGGGTTTTAAGCGAGACGTCTATGGGACGAGTGTTTTGGGGGGGCCGAAGATATGCCTCCCTTAAAACAAAACCCGAGACAAGTTTGCAAATTTTTAAAACCCGGGGTGGATTCGATCTTCGAAAAGGGCGAGTAAAAAACGGAGTTGCCCCAGATATTTTTCGGTCATCACGGTCGCACAGTTAAAATTTTTCGAGACTGAAAACAATCTAAAGGGTTTTCCGGGTATTTTTGGAACCGAGCACGATTTTTCCAGTTTAAAAATAAATTCCCACGACTCTCCCTTCTACAAAAAAAGGGTTCTTTACCATACCAGAATTTTTGATCCATTTGGATGGGCCACCGGGTTTTAAAAGCGAAATTTTTTTGAGAAATTTTGGCACACAAAGTGGGTGGGACGAAACTTCGAAGATCTCCTTTTACAATGGAGCTGATTTTTAAACACTTCCTTTAAACAAAAGCATAAAAATTATCGCTGGTTTGGATGCGTTAGATACCAAGAGCACGAGTTTAAAGGTTTCGGGATGGTTCCCCAAATAGTTACGCCCCAGTAAATTTTTTTTGAGAGCACAACATTATCCCGGGCATAAACGTTTTTTGCTCCTCGCTGGGGGATCCCAAATCGCGCCTATTTAAAAAGCTGACAACCCTCAAATTAGAATGTCAGCGCGGCTTATTAGCGCGCCTAATTTTAAATTTATCAGAAAATTCTTCATTTCACGAAGCCCGTCCTGTTGGACAAATTTGAGTATTGTCTTGCTTGGTTTAAAAAAAGCACCCCCCATTGGGAAAAATTTGTCTCGCTCCTAACAGAGATTAAACACGAGACTGATGGATTTGGGAAAAAAATGTCCTACACATGAAAAACCGGATGTGCTCTCGCGGTTTACGGCACAGAAATTTAAAGGGCCCTTTGAATTTGGGGGCGCGGCCTTTTGGTTGATCCTTAAAAGGATGTTTGGGCCCACATTCCCCAAAAGCCGATAGAGAAAACAGTTAGAAGAAAAACCTGTAAGGCATCAAGGGAACGCTAAGACCGGGAATTCCCCTACTCGATATTATGGGGGCCCAAATTTTATACGTATTACCCTCATTTACCGTTTCATAAGGAAGTGTAGAAAGAAAAAACACAATAGGATCGAAAACAATTCTCAAATCTCCCCTCTACTAATGAAATTTAACGAAGCACGAAAATTCTGGTGAATTTATTAGTAGAAAACATTGAAAACGACTCCCTTTTAAATCAAACAACCCGCCTACCCCCGTCCCCATTTCCAATTTTAAAACCTTCCCGGATTCTGACGGTTAATTCGCGTTGGGGGGCGATTAGAACCTCGTCATTTTTCTTTTCCCGTCCAAACATCCCCTCTTATTGCCACCCCTACCACTCTATGAAATTTTATACGATGTTGTATCTTCCATGCCGGGCTTCAAACCCCTCTTTCAAAATTAGACAAGAGTTTTTTGGATTTTTAGAGCAGAATTGAAGCGGTTATTTATAAAGTTTCCCTGTACAAGGAAAAGGGTCAAGAGCAGTCAGTGAGGGCCCCTACCTACAAGTGTGTTTCGGGCCCTCCACGTTTCTCATAGCGGTGTCGACTACGCGGACCCGCTTCACACGTCTCGCCCGGCCCAGAATTTCCTCGCGAAAGCCTCATAGCACTTTTTTATTTGTTTTGCCACACGCGCTATTCACCGAAATGGTTAGTGATTTTCGATGCGCTTTTTAAAGCTTTTCAAAATTTTTTGGCGACGTGGATTCCAGGTCATGTATGGACAAAGGCACTACGTTTTGCAGGGGCAGAAAGGGGTTTTCGCAGCGTATGAACGTCAAACGATGTTACTTTTTCAAATTCCTGTCAGTAAAAATCACATGGAGTTTATCCCTCCCCCTGCTCCACCTTTGGTGGATTGTGGGGGGCAGGGGGCAAAGCGTTAAATACCCCTTGTAGGATATTAGGAAATCACACCCTCCTTTCGGAACTATACGTGCTTTTTAAAGTTTAGCTGCAAATTCCGGCCCCTTGCCCCTTGACATTCGATTGACGTTTTTAGTGCTAAATCCGTACTTTTTGATTTGGATCGGAATCACAATAAAACCCGAACCTTTTTTTGCAAATCAATGAAAACAGACTGTCACGGTGGCAGTTGTTGCGAAGTCACGGAGGGGTTTTTTGGAAGCATTGGCACGCCGACTATTTAACAGTTCCAAAAGGAAATAAGTGGCGAAAGGGAAAGTCCCTTATCCTACGGTTCCATGGTTCTGATTAAATCCCCTTCTTCCCCCCTTGAAATGGAACTCGGACGCGTAATCCCCCGTCAACAGGCCTCTGACGGATTTAATTTGGTGTTTTTCCCTCAAAAAACAGGAATCGGAAATTTAAACGTCCCATAACTAAATTTGTGTTTCCAACGCTTTTTCTGACGTTCCCTCGAGGATAACTCGAGTGTCAAGCAATTTGCGATATTTTAGTGTAAGTTAATATACGATTCTAATTCTAATTTTCGTTATAAATTTTTTAGCAAGTAAGTCAAGTTTAGTTATTAGTTAAGTCAAAGCGTGAAGTAAAATCGCCCCCAAAGGGGCGGCGTTGCAATCCTAAATTTAAAGGGCTGCGAATTTTACAACAGGGTACTGGTTTACACGATTGCGTTAAAGTTAAAAACCGTCCGCGATAAAAACCGTATCTTTTTGAAATCCCCTTTTAAGGGCCCCTATTTTAGCCGTTTTAGGCTAAAATTTCACTTTTGGCGATCTGAGGTAAAGAAGTTTCATTCCCCTATTTATATAGCATGGGGTCAATCGTGACGAACAACACACGCAAATTTGTTTTCATTTAGCAAACCTACCACACGGGAGGAACGAGCATCCTTGGTGGGATACCCCGAGATCGGGTTCGAAAATTCAAATTTTGAGGCGGGCGGTTTTTTTAGGGTTTAAAAAATTTTCCGCGCCGTCGAACGAAAATTCCGAACTCGAGAATTAGTGAAGCAATTTTCCGGGCCAACAGGGCACACCTCGCGGCAGCCCGCGGGGGGCGCCCCGGGAAACAAATTTTCGGCCAATTAGGCGTTCCCCCTGTCCCCCCCGAAAGGCGGTCGATAGGTATCGATGAGGGTTTGCATTCCGTGGGGACGTGTGCGGGGGAGAGAGCCGGGGTTTTTCGCAAGTCAGACCCAAAAAATTCGCGTTACGGTGTAATAAAGGGGGGAAGTTTATCGCGACAAATCGAACAGATTTTCGGGGTTTTTTGGGGACATTCGAGAGGAAAAGTTAAGGGTAAACGGATCTCGTTCGCGACCAAACATACACTTTCGCGACGAATTTCCCCTGTCTCGTGCATGCTACTGCACGTGATCGAACTTAGAGTATTCGGATGCTGGAGGATTCACTGCATATTGCGTATCGGTGAATCATGTCTCATTTCTCTTCGTCCTTCTTCTCTCTTCTCTCTCTCTCTTCTCCCCCCGCTCTCCTCACAATTGTGAGTACGCCGTCGCGACGAACTCGCCGCGATTGGCACGCTGGTACACGTGATCATCCCGCGAATATTCGAATCCTTTTTGGGGGATTCTGTGTGATGTTAATTGCTAAAAGACGTGATGAACATTCATTTCGGGTCTGCGGGGGATGAATTCACAAATTGAAAACAATTATTAAGTCGCGTCAAAACATTTGCCGGGGGTTTTGATAAATTTTAACGGGCTTTCCCCAAAGGACAAATTTTTGTTTTACATTCGCGTCGGACTTTAAATAAGACATTGTTTTCTCTTGCGACCAAAAAAAATTTGGGGGCGATACGAACAAACGTTTTTTTTTTTGTGGGTGCGAGTTCGAAAAATGACACAAACGCTTTCGATTTCATATGAGTTTTTGTTCTTTTTTTTTTTGATTTGTTTGTGCAGCCAGGGGATTTTTTGACATGTGAAAAAAAATTGATCTTTTTTTTCATCAAATTTAAAACTTTTTTCAATTCGGCTTCCCACGAAATCTCAAACCCGCGCCACAGGGTGCGCGATCCCCTATTAAGATAAGTCCACCAACATTTCCCATTGCCTCCCTCAATCTTCCCTGAGATTTCCCAGATTTTTTCCAATAAAAAAAAAAAAAAAGGGGGAAAAAGGGTTTGAAGGGGCCCGAGGAGAAACCCGGGGCCCCAAAAAGGCCGAGCAGCTCGTTGCCGCAGTTCGCGTCGACCACGGTTCAAGCCGCGCGTTCGAACAAAAATTTTTTTGAAAAGTTTTTGAAAATTTTTTTCTGTAAAAATATTTTAAAATAAACATTTGTACTTTTAAAAAACCATTGTTCAATTTTCTTTTTTTTTCCCGAAATTTCCCAACATCCCTGTTTTTTTTACCTTCATTAAACAGCAAAATTTTTTTAAAAATAAAATTTTATCCCACATCTTTTCAACAAAGCTTCTTTTAATTACGGTCATTATTTTTTTTATCGTGACAGGTCGAAATGCTCGCCAGACAAAATTTTCTGTTTTTTTTTACCCCCGGCATTGTCAGTTACTACCTGCCCCCGTCCCCCGTTTGAACGATGCCTTTTTTTGGTCAAAATGTTTTTACCCCCCCCCGTCTAATATCGACCCTTGATTCGACGGCACCTTGCCCTCGTAACCCAAATGTTTTTACCACCCCGCCAAAATTTGACCATTTGATTCGCAGCTATCCTTTCCTAGTTAAAACCCTACCCCTACCGTACCCTACGCAGCTTTTGCTTTAAAAACCTCATCTAATCCTTGCTAGTAAGATCTGTTTAGCTCAAATTTGGCCCGTCGGAAACACGAAGGCCCCCGGGTTTAAAACCAGGGAAATCCAAAAAAAAAAAAAAAAAAAATAAAAATTTTCACCCCCCCCCTTTTGGGGCCAGTCGCCCTTTTTTTCCCCAACACCCCCTTTCCCCACACCCCCCACTCGGAAAAAACCCGCCCGGTGGTGGGGAAAGATAAAATAAGACTCGGCGCCGACGGGCGGTGGTGGGGGTTTGTTAGACGGGCCATAGGGCCCCCAAATACTTTGTTCTAAAAATTTTTAACATAGTTT
>NW_028189528.1:0-20177 GCF_048542155.1 Nylanderia fulva
ATCGCGCATCTGGTCTGGTGCGCTGACGCAATCGTCGTCGGTTTGCTTTGATGAACAAAAAGATTCAAGATGGCCGCCAAGGTTGCCTTTGATACGCCGACTAACCCAACTTTGTCGAGGCAGTGATTCCTTTATCTGGATCTCCTATGCTGTGATTTTAATGTCTATTTCTTTTTCAGTCTTAGCGGGATTCGGGATACTTCCGTGCTATCGCCGTAGACTGTGGGACTACGCTGGACTGATTCGTCGCTGGAAGGACGAGGACGGGTAAGTGACTTCACACGTTTAATTTAACCTTGATAAGTATAAATATTTATTTTCTTTTCAGGTCACGCACTGAGTCACAATTTAGTCCCGTTAAGGGGATGCCGGAGCGTTGGCCGAACTCCGACGGGTTAGCGCCCTCATTTGAGAGGAACTAAAATTGTCGATAATTACCGACAATTTTAATTCCGCTATTATCAACAGTAATATATATATATGTCAAAAAGCCATTTTAGTGTGTTCAACATATTGAAATCAGACAACATAATATATTTTTACTGTCAAATCATCTCGCACACGCATCTAAGCGTGTCAATGACAATAAAACATACATATATAAATGTCTCTTTATGACATAGTTGAACACAATTTTAATATTGCTCTTTTATATATTTTGATGATATATGCATATTTTCATGTATTTTTCAAAGGAAATATACAATCTACCATATATATATATATATATATATATATATACAAGGTGGTTCAAAAATCCGGCAACGGTCAATTATGTCCAAGAAATAGTGGTCTTATGAATAAAATATAAAAATTGCAGGGTTCAACCCGGGAAAAATTTTTTATATATAATTATATCTAAATAATTATATAATTATAAATAATTATATGTGAAATATGTTTATTTTATATATAATTAAATTTATTTATATATAAATTATGAAGTTCATGTATAATCTCATGTCAAGTTATATATAAAACATTATATATATTTATATATATGAATACTTATTTATTATATACAGGGTTTGTCCGGAAAGTAATGCGTCGCATTTTTTTAAAAAAGAATTTATTGATCGCATAGGTAAAACAACTTAAAATTGTTCGAAGTATGACCCTTCTGCGTCAATACATTTTTGCCAACGCG
The DNA here is from genome assembly GCF_048542155.1 of Nylanderia fulva. Taxonomy (NCBI): domain Eukaryota; kingdom Metazoa; phylum Arthropoda; class Insecta; order Hymenoptera; family Formicidae; genus Nylanderia; species Nylanderia fulva. The sequence continues at coordinate 1,148 of NW_028189528.1, forward strand.
ATTTCCATGCGTCATAAGATTTCTGGAACTCCTTGACTGGGATGCTGTTCAGGGAGGCCGTCGAAGTAGCTTGTACGTTGTCAACCGACTCGAGCTGTTGTCCTTTGAGCTCCCTTTTCAGCCGAGGAAATAAAAAAAAGTCCGCCGGAAATTGGGATTATCTGCACAGAGTTGCTTGAGTTCTTCACAAACTTCCACTCGGTGTTGCTTTTGCGCATCGGTCAACACTCTGGGCACAAGTTTTGCGCAAATCTTCCGCATGGCCAAGTCTTCCGATACAATCTCGTGAACAATCGTTTTCGGCAAGTTCAATAATTCCGACATTAAGCGAACATTCATTCGACGGTCTGAATTCAATAATTGGCGCACACGAGTCACATTGTCGTCCGTTCGCGATGTTGACGGGCGTCCTGCGCGGGCCTCGTCGGCGACCTCCTTCCGACCTTCTCTAAACATCTTGTGCCATCTGTTTGACTGCGATTTGGAAAGGCAATCGTCCCCGAAAACTTTCTTGAGCATTTCAAAAGTTTCCAGCGGCGTCTTGTCCAGCTTCACGCAAAACTTTATCGCATAGCGTTGCTCTATCGTTCTCTCCATCACAAGTTCGACGCGACCACTAAGCAGAGGTTCACAGAATAAGCCGTCCTAACCCTCCAAGCGCATGGAAACAATTGAGCGACCTACCGTTGGAAAGCTAAGGGTACCCCCCTTCCTCCCCAACCGGTCCCATCGCTCTGCGATGTATAGTCGCGTCACAAAAAAATGCGACGCATTACTTTCCGGACAAACCCTGTATACAATATATATATATATATTTATATAAGTATATGTATATAAAAAGCTCTTTTATTTAATTATAAATAGACATATTTCATATTTAATTTTGCAATTATATGTATAATTTTATATATTTCTATATAATTTTATATTGTTATATATAAAAATTGTTTCTAGGAAAAATAAGATATTTTATGGTGACCTTGACTTTGACGTAGGAGTCAAATTTAGAGGTCATTTCAAGATCAACTTTTATTAAACAAAACCCTCTATTTTTATTAGATATTCTTGTAGCTTATCTCGAGAATTTTCCAAAACACTAATAAAATATTTTTTGATGTACTTATTGAGTTATAAAGGTTTGAAGTGAACAATTCTTTTATAAAATTGACAATATCTTGTAAAACATTCAATTTTCATTATACATTTATACTTTTTATGCACGGAATAATAAGACCAATCAATAGGTGCAAAGAAAACACAGTTGCAAAAGACGTATGTAGTTTTCAAGAAGCAACTGCCCAGCAAACATTATAATTGCTATATAACACGTAAATAACGTGCATGTAACATGTAACATACACGTTAGTTGTAATTTCCCACTTATGGATTCTATTATTTATTGTAATTATAGATAGGATAGTGACTTAGCGAAAGATTATCTTTCGGCATCCTACAATATCGATGCTATCTGGGATGTAATTACAATATATAAATAACATATGTCATATTACAAATGTTACATCTATGAATGAGAAATTACCGTATATGTTACATGTAACATGCACGTTATATAGTATTATATACATGTAACATAGCAGTTATATTTTGTGTTTGCTGGGTGCATTTTCTTTACACCAAATTGGTCTCATTATTATGTGCATAATAATAAAAAGTATGATAACGTAAAACTGAATATTTTACAAAGATATAATTTTATGTCAAACAATTGCTTCGAATCTTTATAATTCAAAAAGTACTTCATGAAAAAATGTTTTATTATAATGCTTTGGAAAGCTGTCGAGATAAGCTACAAGAATATCTAATAAAAAATAAAGGTTTTTAAAAAGTTGACCTATAAATGATCTCAAAATTTGACACCTAGGTAAAAGTCAACACCTTTAGTATTTTTTTCATAAGACCACTATTTTCGGAGATAATTGGCCATTGCCAGATTTTTTAATCACCATGTACATATTATATATATGTTTATGCATGGATATATGCATCTATATACATGTATATATATGTATATATTTCTTACATATATAAATGCATGCATAAATGCATACATACCATATACATATACAAATACATATACACATACATGTATACACATACGTGTATGGTATAAGCATACGTGTATGGTACGTATATTGATATTACCTGTAATTTTCTATAAATTACAATGTATGCAGTACGCACAATTCGCTTTTCTTCTCTTATCAATAATTGAGAAAATAGCAAATATATTCAAATAACTAGCTGTATATTTTTATATAATATAACAGAATATTATATAATATACAAAACATTTTTATACATATATAGAATGAAATGGGCCCCTCCATCGCCCATTCCCGTGAGAACGCAACCATAATATATGTATTTTTTTCGTCTCTCCGATTTTTGCAAATGAGACATTTGTATTAGACACTTTTTTGCAACAATATTTATTAGAATTACACATTTCTAGTATAATGATAAAATTTTATTAGTTAGGAAAAGGTGACAGTTTATTTTCTGCTATAATTTTTAAGAAATGTTGTCTCATACGTTTAACATCAGCAGAATATGTCTCATTACAAGGATTTTCTCCTAAAGCTATAGTTGTAGCAAATGCGGCAGCAAAGATTCCACAACATATACCATCAGGTTGTGTTTGAACGTTTTCAAATATTATATTATTTTTATTTATTTGTGGATAACGGCGATGAATGTAATTTTTTTCTTTAGCCTTCAATGTTTCGTATGTACAGCCAGATAGATTGTCGTACACTCGAAGCTTGGTGCCGTCAAAAGAAATACATCGCCAGTGATTACTGCAATTTTCTCCAATAATTTGTAAGCTTTTGTCGTTACAACTTGCTTCAATTATATGAGGATATAAAATATCTTTTTTTTAATAACTAGAACGCACATGCAAATCGTTCTGGGAGAAGATATTTTAGAAACAACTAACAGACGAATAAATCGTCTCTGATATAAAATATCTTTTTTTAATAACCAGAACGCACATGCAAATCGTTCTAGGAGAAGATATTTTTAAAGCAACTAACAGACGAATAAATCATCTCTGATGTAAAATATCTTTTTTTAATAACCAGAACGCACATGCAAATCGTTCTGGAAGAAGATATTTTAGAAACAACTAACAGACGAATAAATCGTCTCTGATATAAAATATCTTTTTTTAATAACCAGAACGCACATGCAAATCGTTCTGGGAGAAGATATTTTTAAAGCAATTAACAGACGAATAAATCGTCTCTGATGTAAAATATCTTTTTTTAATAACCAGAACGCACATGCAAATCGTTCTGGGAGAAGATATTTTTAAAGCAACTAACAGACGAATAAATCGTCTCTGATGTAAAATATCTTTTTTTAATAACTAGAATGCACATGCAAATCGTTCTGGGAGAAGATATTTTAGAAACAACTAACAGACGAATAAATCGTCTCTGATGTAAAATATTTTTTTTTAATAACTAGAACGCACATGCAAATCGTTCTGGGAGAAGATATTTTAGAAACAACTAACAGACGAATAAATCGTCTCTGATATAAAATATCTTTTTTTAATAACCAGAACGCTCATGCAAATCGTTCTGGGAGAAGATATTTTAGAAGCAACTAACAGACGAATAAATCGTCTCTAATGTAAAATATCTTCTTTTAATAACCAGAACGCACATGCAAATTGTTCTGGGAGAAGATATTTTTAAAGCAACTAGCAAACGAATGGATCATCTTTGGCATGAAATATCTTTTTTTGTTACTACTGCAACTTTATAACTATTATTATTACTATTGTACTATTGTAACTACTATTTATTATTACTATAATATTTCTACTACTATTTAAAATAAGCAAGACACTGCTTTATTTTTCAGAAATTGTTACTTTTAGAAAATATGTATATATATATTATGTAAAAAAAATTTATAACAATTGAACCCCATAAATATTGAATAAGAATGAAGGAGGTGTCATTAGAATATCGCAAAAATTTTATAGATGGAGAAAATCTTGCAAATTTTAGAATCATCTTTATTTTTCGAATAATCTCAAGAATACAGTTTCACTGTGGATATCACGTTGCAGGACATCCTGCGTATATATACACATACATACATACATTCATATATACATATATATATATATATACAGGGTGTCCCATAATTCGCGAACCACCGCGAATGGGCAGATAGAGCGTGTTAAACTGAATAGAAAATTCCTGTATCATTTTGCGATATTTGCAATAATTATTAAGTTATTTATTAAAATATCTAAACGAATAAGCAGGTAGAAAGCATTATTTGATCGAGAGGCGGCGTCATGCAGCAAGCGGCGACCAATGTAGTGGCGCCGAAAAGTAAGATGATACTTTTGATACTAAGCGGCATATAACAAATAAGTCATCCGACATGCACACCGAGTCCGGGCTACCGCTTTCTACCCGCTCATTCGTTTAGATATTTTAGTTAATAACTCAATAATTATTGCGAATATCGCAAAATGATACAGGACTTTTCTATTCAGTTTAACACGCTCTATCTGCCCATTCCCAGTGGTTCGCGAATTATGGGACACCCTGTATATGAATGTATGTATGTATGTATGTATGTATGTGTATATATACGCAGGATGTCCTGCAACGTGATATCCACAGTGAAACTTTGTATTCTTGAGATCATTCAAAAAATAAAGATGATTTTAAAATTTGCAAGATTTTCTTTATCTATAAATTTTTTGCGATATTCTAATGATACCCCCTTTATTCTTATATACTATATATATATATATATATACACACGCGCGCACACACACACACACACACACACACACACACACACACACACACACACACACACACATATATATATATATATATACAGGGTATCTCAAAAAGATCGGAACACTGAAAAATCTCGAAAAGTATACGTTTTACAGAAAAAAGTTTTAGACAAAAGTTATAAAAAATCTATTCATTGATCTGATCAGTTTGACCTTGGACAGTGTTACCAAGGTCAGAATAAGGTTACCTTAAATTTCTTAGATGGAATCCTATATTTTTTATTACATATTCTTGTAGCTTATCTCGAGGGCTTTCCAAAACACTATAATAAAATTATTTTTCATAAAGTGCTCTTTGAGTTATAAAGGTTAGAAGCTAACAATTTTTTGACATAAAATATATCTTTATAAAATATTCCATTTTCGATAATCATACCTACTTTTTTGCACAGTATAATAAAAAATCAATTTATTAAAGAAAACAGATAATTGAATATGTAATATTCAATATGCAGCAGCATACTTTTTTTTATAAGCAACTATGTGTTTTTTTACACCAATTTATTGGTCTCATTATTCCGTGCAAAAAAGATATGATTACCGAAAATGGAATATTTTACAAAGATATTTTACATTTTATGTCAAAAAATTGTTAGCCTTTATAAATCAAAGAGTACTCCATAAAAAATAATTTTATTAGTGTTTTGGAAAACTCTCCAGATAAGCTACAAGAATATGTAATAAAAATTATAGGATTCCATCTAAAAAATTCAAAGTGACCTTATTCTGACCTTGGTAACGCCGTCCAAGGTCAAACTGATAAGATCAATAAATACATTTTTTATAACTTTTGTCTGAAACTTTTTTCTGTAAAACGTATACTTTTCGAGATTTTTCAGTGTTCCGATTCTTTTTGGGACACTCTGTGTATATATATGTAGTAATATTTGTCCACAAACGATAACTTTTTTAAGAGCTTTTATTAATACGTGTTATCAATGAGAAATTACAATAAAAAGTAAAAGCAATAAAAGATGTATTTGTTTAATAAACAAATGGTCTGTAACATAGTAACGAAGGTGTAAAAACGTATAAGGTGTAAGTGTATATGTGGTGTAAGTGTACATGTAAAAATGCTATAGTTAATGCTACAGTAACGCCACAGTACTCACCAAAATGTAGTAATATTTGTCCACAAACGATAACTTTTTTAAGAGCTTTTATTAATACGTGTTATCAATGAGAAATTACAATAAAAAGTAAAAGCAATAAAAGATGTATTTGTTTAATAAACAAATGGTCTGTAACATAGTAACGAAGGTGTAAAAACGTATAAGGTGTAAGTGTATATGTGGTGTAAGTGTAGATGTAAAAATGCTATAGTTAATGCCACAGTAACGCCACAGTACTCCCCTACTGTGGCGTTACTGTAGCATTAACTATAGCATTTTTACATCTACACTTACACCACATATACACTTACACCTTATACGTTTTTACACCTTCGTTACTATGTTACAGACCATTTGTTTATTAAACAAATACATCTTTTATTGCTTTCACTTTTTATTGTAATTTCTCATTGATAACACGTATTAATAAAAGCTCTTAAAAAAGTTATCGTTTGTGGACAAATATTACTACATTTTGGTGACCCCGACGTGATATTAAAGCCGACGTGATCAGTGATCAACACAGGAATATTCTCTTGAGCGGGAAATTCAATTTCTGAATTTTTGAAAAATTTCTATACGTGGTCAAGAATCTTCGGACTTGGATTTCCGGATCGTTTCTTTTCGTCATCGGAATATCAATCGAGATGCCTTTGGATAGATCTCCTCCTAGAACTGAGACAACTAACTCTACTGTTCCGTCTACTTCAACTGCTTTGACATCTTCGAAAGAGAACATTTTAAATCAGGTGGGATCGGAAATTTTTAATTCACCCTCTGGAAATATGCAACAGCAATCTGGTGAGTCCATTCAGATCCATTCTAATGATTTCGTCTGGTAAAACTTCCCACATTCTGGCACAAGCAACCTAAATTGTGGTTTGCTCAAGTCGAAAGCGAATTTTTGGTATTTCGTATACGTTCCGAAGAAATAAAATATAGTACTGTTATCCGTCATCTCGATGAAAAGGCATTAATTGTCGTTTCGGAAATTGTTGAAAATCCACCCGAAAATGATAAATATAACGCTTTAAAATCGGCGCTCATTAATCGCTTCACGGATTCAGAAGAAAAACGCTTACGTCAATTATTAGCCGGAATTGAATTGAATGATAAAAAACCAACGGAGCTTTTACGAGAGATACGCCAATTATCCGGTGGATCTTTAGCGGATAATATTTTACATTCACTTTGGCTTCAACGTTTGCCATACAAAGTTCAAGCGACTTTAGCTGTTGTTGAGGACGTACCCTTAATCAAGCTAGCTGAACTCGCTGATAAAATAGTCGAACGTGATACCGGGTATCAAATAACCGAAGTAAATACTTCTTTAAAATCAAAGCAATCGGATCTTGCCGATTTAGAAAAAAGAATTGCTGCGCTGGAAGTTTTTCGTCGTCGCGGTAGATCTTTTAGTCGATCTCGAAGTAAAACAAGATTAAGATCTAATTCAAAAGATAAAAAGTCGGATTCTAAGGAACAAATTTGTTTTTATCACAAGAAATTTGGAGATAAAGCAAAGAAATGTACAATTCCTTGTACTAAGTCAAAAACTCTTTGTCTCACTGATTCAACGGAAAACTAGAGATACCGTTGAAGATAGAGGCAACTCGCAACGGTTTACCTTGTCATCGCCTCGTTATTTTTGACAAGTCGTCTAATTTACAATTTCTTGTTGACACTGGTGCTGACATTTCTTTGCTTCCCAAGAAAATATTATACAAACCGTTATCAACCAATTTAAAACTTTTTGCTGCTAACGGAACACACATTGATACTTATGGATCTAAAACTCTTTCCGTGGATCTTGGTCTCAGGAGAATTTTCCGTTGGAAATTTTGCGTGGCGGACATACAACGTCCCATTTTAGGCGCAGATTTCCTCGGACATTTTAATCTCCTTGTAGATGTTAAAAACAAACGTCTAATTGATTCCTTAACAGGTCTTAAAAACTGTGGAAAGATACAAGAAGTTTTGCAATTATCAATTTGTACCACATCTCCAGATTCTTCTTTTCACAAGATTTTAGCAGAATTTCAAGGACTTACTCATTTTGCCCCTCTTTCATCGGTAAACTCACATGGAATTGAACATCGGATTGTTACGGAAGGTCCTCCGAAATTTGCAATTCCCAGAAGACTTTCTCCGGAGAAACTGAAGTATGCTAAAGAAGAATTTAAATTCATGATGGACCAAGGTATTTGTAGACCATCATGCAGTACGTGGGCAGCACCTTTACATATGGTTCCAAAAAAGGAAAATGTATGGAGACTTTGTGGAGATTATCGTGCGTTAAATTCGGTCACTGTCCCTGATCGATATCCATTGCCCCACATACAGGATTTCACTGCGGAGCTCTACGGTAAGAATATCTTTTCTAAGATTGATATGGTTAAAGCGTACTATCAAGTACCCGTTGCAAAGGAAGATATTCCTAAGACCGCTGTAACTACACCTTTTGGACTTTTCGAATTTTTGGTTATGCCTTTTGGTCTTCGTAACGCAGCTCAAACTTTTCAGAGGTTTATGAATATATTGTTAAATGATTTAGATTTTGCATTTTGCTATCTTGATGATATTCTCATAGCTTCTAGAGATGAGTCAGAACACATAGCTCATTTGCGGATTGTTTTTGATCGTCTACAGAAAGCTGGATTGTCACTTAATGTTTCCAAATGTCTTTTTGGTCAAAAAGAAATTACTTTTCTCGGATATCTTGTTTCTAATCAAGGAATCAAACCTACAGAACAAAAAGTCAAATCAATTATCGACTATCCCAAACCTAAGACAATACATGATTTAAGAAGATTTATTGGTATTATTAATTATTATCGTCGTTGCCTTAAAAACGCAGCTGAACATCAAGCATTACTTACAAACTTTTTGAAGGACAGTCGCAAGAGAGATAGGAGAACTATTCCTTTGTCTATGGAGACAGAAGCAGCTTTTCAGAATTGCAAAGAAGAACTTCTCCGTGTGACTACTCTCTCTCATCCTGCTCCTCAAGTTCCTTTGATTCTTACTTGTGATGCTTCTGATTTCGCTGTAGGAGCATCACTTGAACAATCAATTGAAAATGTCAATAAACCAATTGCATTCTTTTCTAAAAAACTTGATAAAACTGAAAAGAACTACAGTACTTACGATAGAGAACTTTTAAGCATTTATTTAGCAATTAAATATTTCAGATATTTGCTTGAGGGACGACAACTCATTATTAGGACAGATCACAAACCTTTAATTTATGCTTTTCTTCAGAAACCTGACAAAGCTTCACCTAGACAAATTAGGCAACTGGATCTTATTGCTCAATTCTCTACTAATATTGTCCACATTTCAGGCAAGTTAAATTCTGTAGCTGATGCTTTATCAAGAATTGAATCAGTTTCAATGCCAATCATTGTCTCTCTGGAAGAATTAGCAGAATTTCAAAAGGATGATGAAGAACTTCAAGATCTCCTTTCTTTGAACTCTTCACTTCAATTAAGGAAACTTATGCTTACTGGTTCATCTGTACCTATATATTGTGACTGTTCCTCTGAGTTAATTCGTCCATACGTTCCTAAACCTCTTCGTAAGAGAATTTTTGATGTAGTTCATGGCCTCGCACATCCCAGCGGTAGAACTACAGCTAAACAACTTCTACAGAAATTTATTTGGCCGTCATTGAATAAAGACGTTAAAGAGTGGTCTCGCTCTTGCCTACCTTGTCAACGTTCCAAAATTTCAAGACATACAAAAAATGTCCCTGTTAGAATTGCGGTTCCTGATCAGCGTTTTCAACATGTTCATTTGGATTTAATAGGCCCTCTTCCTTCTTGTCAAGATTTCCGTTATTGCTTAACAATAATAGATCGATTCTCGAGGTGGCCTGAAGCTATTCCACTTAAAGAAATAACTGCTGAAACAGTTTCGACAGCTTTTTATTCTCATTGGGTGGCTAGATATGGATCTCCTATAACTATTACTACAGATCAAGGCCCACAATTTGAAGCATCTCTCTTTAAAGCATTAACTAATTTGATTGGATGTGATCGCAAGAGAACTTCTGCTTATCATCCAGCTTCAAACGGAATTCTGGAGAGATGGCATAGGACTGTTAAGACTGCAATTATGTGTCATCAGACGAAGAATTGGTTGGAATCTTTACCTACTGTTCTTCTTGGTCTTCGTTCGTGTTTCAAAGAAGATTTGAAAACTTCACCTGCTGAATTACTCTATGGAACTACTCTTCGGATTCCTGGTGAATTCTTTATTGAGGAAGATTTTCCAGCAGATCCTGAAATATTTTTAGAGAAACATAGAATACATATGAGGAATATTAGATCTTCTCCTACCCATCATCACTCCAAAAAATCACCTTTTGTACACAAAAATCTTTACGATTGTACTCATGTTTGGCTTCGTGAAGATGCTGTTAAGAAATCTCTTCAAGCACCTTATTCTGGTCCTTTTCTTGTTAACAAACGAATTTCTGATTTTTTGTTTACTATTGACATTTCAGGAAAATTGGTCAACGTCTCAACGGAACGTCTGAAACCAGCCTTTTTCCCAAGGAAGATTCTTCTGTTCTTCATTCATCCTCTTCGAGTACTTCGTCTACATCTACATCTACAACCACATCTGTTGTACCATCAGTTGTACCTGCAGTTCCTACAACCACATCAGTCATGGATGATCATAGTACTTCTTCTACTGCTTCTTTCGGAAAACCACTACGAACTTACCCAGCTAAGAAGAAAGTCCATTTCGCAACGTAGTCGTCGCTTGGGGGGGAGTACTGTGGCGTTACTGTAGCATTAACTATAGCATTTTTACATCTACACTTACACCACATATACACTTACACCTTATACGTTTTTACACCTTCGTTACTATGTTACAGACCATTTGTTTATTAAACAAATACATCTTTTATTGCTTTCACTTTTTATTGTAATTTCTCATTGATAACACGTATTAATAAAAGCTCTTAAAAAAGTTATCGTTTGTGGACAAATATTACTACATTTTGGTGGACAGTTTTTAAGACCTGTTAAGGAATCAATTAGACGTTTGTTTTTAACATCTACAAGGAGATTAAAATGTCCGAGGAAATCTGCGCCTAAAATGGGACGTTGTATGTCCGCCACGCAAAATTTCCAACGGAAAATTCTCCTGAGACCAAGATCCACGGAAAGAGTTTTAGATCCATAAGTATCAATGTGTGTTCCGTTAGCAGCAAAAAGTTTTAAATTGGTTGATAACGGTTTGTATAATATTTTCTTGGGAAGCAAAGAAATGTCAGCACCAGTGTCAACAAGAAATTGTAAATTAGACGACTTGTCAAAAATAACGAGGCGATGACAAGGTAAACCGTTGCGAGTTGCCTCTATCTTCAACGGTATCTCTAGTTTTCCGTTGAATCAGTGAGACAAAGAGTTTTTGACTTACAAGGGACATGTCACAACTGTCCGGAACCGATTTGATTCTCCTTGAAATATGTTGTTAAATACACAAATCTAAAAGACACGTATTTTTTTATACGTGCGCAATTTGAGTTTTAAGGGGTGAAACACCCCTTTAAAGAATAACGGTATTTTTCTTTAGGATCAAATATCTGCTAAACTATAAGAGATATAAAGAAAAAACGTACAACAAATTTTAATGGCTTGAAGAGTACTTTAAAGTTATATGAACAAAAATTTTTTTTTTTTTTTTTTTTTTTAAAAAACCCTCACCACCTAATTTTTTTTTTCAAAATTAAAAATTTTGTTTTACCTAATTTAAAGCTTATTTTTTTCCAAATTCAACCATGTGTAATAAAGTTATGTTACGAAATATCATTTTCGAAAATTAATTATAAACGCTCCCGTATATACGCTCATCCGTGCTATGTGCGTAAGTAATTACCGTCGAACAATAAAATATATAAAAAATGTTTTTGTATAATTCTTATTTATGTTTTCTATGTATTTATAACTGTGTATTGTGTATATTTAGATTTTTTTAAAAATGTATTTGCATTTTATATTATTCACTCATTATACACATTACAATAATGATATTCGACAAAAAAATGTTTCAAACATAATGACTTCTTGCACCAAGAACATCTTACTACAGCTATATTATTGCAACCTTCGATATCACATTTTGTTAAAGTTTCGTCTAAACTAAAGTGTACTGGATTTTCGAATTCGTCTGGTCTTTCATTCGTATAACCACTTTTAAACCACGAATATTTAAATAAGTTTTGATATCGTGGGGATGACAATTGATTATGTATCAAAGATTGCAATTTTATTATATTATTTCGTTCATGTAAGTTTATATTACTTTCCAACAGTAAAACCGCATCTGAAAATCTTTTAGCAAAATTTTTCCAAATTCTGAATCCATAAACATCTAATGGTTGTATTTTCCCTGTAGTTCCTTTCGGTATTATCATAGTAGTAATATGTGTTCCAGGAGGTGTTAAATCCGAAATCATATTGGGGCAATGTCCAGTCCATGAATCGATAAGAAGAACGCTATTAGGACCAATGTTTGCGAAATAAGCTTCTTCTAACCACATTTTAAAATGATCTGTACAAAATATAAATGTTAATTTAATAGTTTTTTTATGACTCTTATTAAATTGTTAAATAAAATAAGGTTGTTAAAAAAAGTAATTATAAAAGGAAAATACCTGATGTCATTTTACCAGATTTCGATGCTTTTACAATAACATTTTCTGCTTTAAATAAATTTTCTTGTACTCTTGGTCCAAATTTACCATTAGCTTCTTTTAATACAATAAATAAAGGGGACAACAAATTGCCATTACAGGATATTATTGGTTGTATCGTATATGAATGGGTTGTTGATGATATGGATTGCACGACACGTTCTACTTTCTTTTCTCCCTGGTTAGACAATGATCTTCCAGAGTGAAGTTCCAATTGGAAACCACTTTGATCTGAATTGTAAATATTTTCAGATCCAAACTGTTCAATAAGAGGTTTTACTGTTTCCAGAAAATCATCAGCTGATTTTTGCAAATCAGCAGAATCTTCTAATGTTCTTCTAGTGACAAACTTCGTAACTTTTCTTGAAACAATTCGGTGAGACTTCTTAAATCTTGCTATCCAACTGTGAGATGCTTTAAATATAGGATTTAAATTTCCTATTTCTTCTTGAGCTTGTAAAGCCCATCTTTTTAAATCAATATCATGAACCATGAATCCTGATTCGACAGCTGCAGTAAATTTATCATGTGTAAATTTGGAGATGTAAGATAATTTTTCTGTACGACTTCCACCTGATTGTATTTGTTCTTCCCATCGCCTTAACTGACGTTCAGATGAAACTCTTCTAAATTTATTTTGTACTACTCTTAGAGGACGATTCCTTTTTCTGTCATTACTGTTTTCATCAGTGTCCCGAAATCGCCAATACTCAACAGCTCGTCTTTTATAAGAACTATCAAAATTTGTATCATCATTTGAACAATGAGGATGAGAATTTAAACTATCTTCATGCCATGCTTCTTCGTCATCTTCAATTATTTCAAAACTATGTAATTTATAAGGTTCTTCATAATCGAGATATATTTCTTCCGTTACTTCCACCCCATTATAATGAAAAACGCTATCCAGTAATATTTTTTTAATGTTTTCCTTTAATTCCACTTCTGCTTCAGTTACTGGCGTTTCTGTTAAATATATTGAATTTATTGACACCAATAAAAGTCTAACAACGTTAAGCGGATTGATAATCATATTCAAAGATGTTATATTTTGCTTTCTATTGCAATAAAAGAACAGTTTACACAGATATTATTACAACGAAAAGACTACACCGACTGTGAGAATTATGCTGCTACATGAACAATTTATATTAACTTATCAGAAATACGTCATCACATAATCTTATTTTATTATTTATTTTAACGTATTAAAGATTTTATTGTAAAAATTATAACTTATCTGGAACACGTACACATAATCTTATCTTATGATTCATTTAACGTAAGATATAAAATTTGTTTATGCCAAATATTGCGACATTGGTATTCGCAAGATTCAATTAAAAAATAATTTTATTATAAAATATAATTGTTTTTAATTTTTATAGAAGAAATTAAATATTAAAGAAATAATAAGAAAGCAGGGGGTATATTTAAAAAATTCTTATTAATTATATTTAAAAATTTTTTTTTAAATCTAAATATACACAATACGCAGTTATAAATACATAGAAAACATAAATAAGAATTATACAAAAACATTTTTTATATATTTTATTGTTCGACGGTAATTACTTACGCACATAGCACGGATGAGCGTATATACGGGAGCGTTTATAATTAATTTTCGAAAATGATATTTCGTAACATAACTTTATTACACATGGTTGAATTTGGAAAAAAATAAGCTTTAAATTAGGTAAAACAAAATTTTTAATTTTGAAAAAAAAAATTAGGTGGTGAGGGTTTTAAAAAAAAAAAAAAAAAAAAAAAAAATTTTTGTTCATATAACTTTAAAGTACTCTTCAAGCCATTAAAATTTGTTGTACGTTTTTTCTTTATATCTCTTATAGTTTAGCAGATATTTGATCCTAAAGAAAAATACCGTTATTCTTTAAAGGGGTGTTTCACCCCTTAAAACTCAAATTGCGCACGTATAAAAAAATACGTGTCTTTTAGATTTGTGTATTTAACAACATATTTCAAGGAGAATCAAATCGGTTCCGGACAGTTGTGACATGTCCCTTGTTAGTACAAGGAATTGTACATTTCTTTGCTTTATCTCCAAATTTCTTGTGATAAAAACAAATTTGTTCCTTAGAATCCGACTTTTTATCTTTTGAATTAGATCTTAATCTTGTTTTACTTCGAGATCGACTAAAAGATCTACCGCGACGACGAAAAACTTCCAGCGCAGCAATTCTTTTTTCTAAATTGGCAAGATCCGATTGCTTTGAATTTAAAGAAGTATTTACTTCGGTTATTTGATACCCGGTATCACGTTCGACTATTTTATCAGCGAGTTCAGCTAGCTTGATTAAGGGTACGTCCTCAACAACAACTAAAGTCGCTTGAACTTTGTATGGCAAACGTTGAAGCCAAAGTGAATGTAAAATATTATCTGCTAAAGATCCACCGGATAATTGGCGTATCTCTCGTAAAAGCTCCGTTGGTTTTTTATCATTCAATTCAATTCCGACTAATAATTGACGTAAGCGTTTTTCTTCTGAATCCGTGAAGCGATTAATGAGCGCCGATTTTAAAGCGTTATATTTATCATTTTCGGGTGGATTTTCAACAATTTCCGAAACGACAATTAATGCCTTTTCATCGAGATGACGGATAACAGTACTATATTTTATTTCTTCGGAACGTATACGAAATACCAAAAATTCGCTTTCGACTTGAGCAAACCACAATTTAGGTTGCTTGTGCCAGAATGTGGGAAGTTTTACCAGACGAAATTCATTAGAATGGATCTGAATGGACTCACCAGATTGCTGTTGCATATTTCCAGAGGGTGAATTAAAAATTTCCGATCCCACCTGATTTAAAATGTTCTCTTTCGAAGATGTCAAAGCAGTTGAAGTAGACGGAACAGTAGAGTTAGTTGTCTCAGTTCTAGGAGGAGATCTATCCAAAGGCATCTCGATTGATATTCTGATGACGAAAAGAAACGATCCGGAAATCCAAGTCCGAAGATTCTTGACCACGTATAGAAATTTTTCAAAAATTCAGAAATTGAATTTCCCGCTCAAGAGAATATTCCTATGTTGATCACTGATCACGTCGGGGTCACCAAAATGTAGTAATATTTGTCCACAAACGATAACTTTTTTAAGAGCTTTTATTAATACGTGTTATCAATGAGAAATTACAATAAAAAGTGAAGGCAATAAAAGATGTATTTGTTTAATAAACAAATGGTCTGTAACATAGTAACGAAGGTGTAAAAACGTATAAGGTGTAAGTGTATATGTGGTGTAAGTGTAGATGTAAAAATGCTATAGTTAATGCTACAGTAACGCCACATATATATATATATATATATATATATAATATATATACACATACCTATTGATTTATTTAGCAATCTGTCTATCTATCGAACTATCTATCATCTATCGATTAATCTATCTATCTATCTATCTATCGATCTATCTGTCTCTTCTCTCTTTTTTACATTGCATTCTTTTATATATGCACACGTATATAATAATTTTTTTAAATATTGTACATTACAAAAGTAAAAATAATTAAATTTATAATCTAAAAATATATAAAAATTTTTTATGAATATAATGATTACAAAGATTTAGTAGATAATTTTTTGTAATAAATAAATTATTTATATGATTTAGTTGTATCTAACTACTGCTCTGTTTTGATAATAATAGCATTATTATGTATTTAATCTCTAAAATACTTTTATATAAATCATTTATTACAAAGAATTATTTACTTTATAATCAATTATAATTATTATAGATAGGCCTGTTTATACACATACACACACTTACACACAATATATATGTTTATGTGTATAAACAGACCTATCTATAATAATTATAATTTATTATAAAGTAAATAATTCTTTGTAATAAATGATTTATATAAAAGTATTTTAGAGATTGAATACATACTAATTCTATTATTATCAAAACAGATCAGTAGTTAGATACAACTAAATCATATAAATAATTTATTTATTACAAAAAATAGGCCTGTTTATACACATACACATATATATTGTGTGTAAGTGTGTGTATGTGTATAAACAGGCCTATCTATAATAATTATAATTGATTATAAAGTAAATAATTCTTTGTAATAAATGATTTATATAAAAGTATTTTAGAGATTGAATACATAATAATACTATTATTATCAAAACAGAGCAGTAGTTAGATAAGAATAAATTATATAAATCATTTATTTATTACAAAAAATTATCTACTAAAACTTTGTAATTATTATATTTATAAAAAATTTTTATATATTTTTAGATTATAAATTTAATTATTTTTACTTTTGTAATGTACAATATTTAAAAAAAATTATTATATACGTGTGCATATATAAAAGAATGCAATGTAGAAAAGAGAAAAGAGACAGATAAATCGATAGATAGATAGATAGATATAGGTTGATCGATAGATGATAGATAGTTCGATAGATAGACAGATTGCTAAATAAATCAATATGTATGTGTATATATTATATATATGTGTGTGTATATATATATTTTTATATATATATATATATATATATGTATGTGTATGTATGCATATATAGAAAATGTATATAAATAAACTAACCTGTACATCCAGCCCTTCTTGAAGGAAACTCTACGTTTCGAAAGGGGCAAATGTTTGGCGTCATATTTTCGTCCCATGGTGTGGACAACACACAAACTCAAGTATACGCTGCTTTTTACGCGTATGAACGTGCATAGCACCGCGCGACGTGAGTGAGGCGTCGCACAGTAGATCATATCAACGTATAATACGCGCGGATTACTGTGGTACATACATACTACTGATACCGCGCAAATACGAAAGATCTGACGCGCATTTTTACGTACATAATAAATCGGAATATTTGATAAAAAAATATATATATAAAATATATGATGAAAATATATATATATATATATATATATATATATATATATACACATATAACATATATAATATTGGCATATTATATCTACATATTTTTAGAAAGCATATTTTCTCTCTCTCAAATCACTCGCATACAATTATGAACAAGCAATTTGAAAGAGAGATAGAGAGAAAGAGAGAGAGAGAGAGAGAGAGAGAGAGAGAGTGTCAGAAGCACGGTCGTATACACACCGTGGTCAGAAGACAAGACAGCATGAGAGAGACGAAGATAATATGACTGTCTGTTCTTGTCTAACTGCACGATTGCAGCTCCATCTATCGCGACATTGCGCAACTAATTTTCTGCTCTGTATTATTCCCAAATGTCATTTCGCACATACACATGTGAATGAAATATTCCATAACCAAGATCTTTTTTATTAGACTTCTAAACTTATTTCTGCAAGCTCACTAATATTCCTTTATGCAATCTTTTCCGCGAAATGGTCTTATTTTGTACGTATAAATTGTGAAACTTTTATACAAGCAAATATTGTTATGACGTGACGCGAGAAGCCAGAAAAAAAACTCTTATTTTAAAATTTTTTGTCTTTTTATCACAAATTGAGACAGCTTCGCAGTTTATTATTGTATTAACTTTAATCGTGGAAAAGCATTTGTTATTCTATTAACGCAATAAAAACTTCTTGGTGTTGGAAAATATAATCGGTTCGGCCGATAATAGTAGACCTCCGGCATCCCCTTAACATTATACTTTTCGGTCGATTGCTCGTTACCGTAATTTTTGTTTTGCCGATCTCGTTACACTTTTTATCGCCGCGTATCGCGTACAGTGGTTTAGAGTAGTCGACGTATTACTACCGCTATTGTTGCCGAAGTGTCTTTGTCCGCATTATTCAAGAATGCTTTTCCTGAAAGTCCTCTTTGTGAATTCTAGGTGGAGATAGAACTCCCGGGCTCTCTCGGCGTCGGCTTATATAGCCGCCGAGACGCTCGCCCCGCTCTTGGCCCACCGGCCAATTGCGTTTCGCCGCCCCACCAGTGGTCCGCTGACCATTCAGGATTTCGCGCGCTCGCGGTATGCTAAGCTTGACTCACTGAGAGTTCTTGTTTTTTGGTTTTTCTTATCTTAAATAACTTTATATTATAAATATACTTTGTACATATCCTTGCTACCTATTTTAACCTATTTATTGTTATTTTTGAGTATTTTATTTATTTTGTAATTTTTATTTGTGTTTTAATGAATAATATTCTAATCGTTTAATATATGTAAATATCTGTTAGTTTCGCGAGAAATAATAAATAACATTATTCTTTGCTAAGACTATATGACATTAAACAAAACTGATATTTAAGCTTAAATTAACTTGTGATATTATATTCATATCTTAACTTAGCGGAATACAAATATTTTGACAAAGTGATATTTCGCATTGTAACTAAA
>NW_028189529.1:0-20000 GCF_048542155.1 Nylanderia fulva
CGTCTGTACGGCCGACATCGCCAAGATGTTTCGGCAAATTCAAATTCATGAGCAAGATTCAGACTACCAAAGAATTCTTTGGCGTCCTCAAGCGGAAGCGCCCGTTCGACATTTTCGCTTGTTAACGGTCACTTACGGTCTCGCTCCCGCTCCGTATCTCGCAATGCGAGTATTGAAACAGCTCGCCCTTGACGAGGGAGAAAAGTTCAAGGCCGCGGTTCCTATCCTAGGAGAGTCTATTTATGTAGACGACGCCCTGTTTGGCGCGGATGATATAAAATCTTTAAAAAATACTCGCGTTCAATTGATGCAGTTAATGGAAAAGGGGGGATTTCAATTAAGGAAATGGGCATCAAATTCGATCGAACTTCTCAAGGATTTGTCTGTTGACCAATCGGAAGTAACCGATCATCTAATCCTGACGGAAGATTCACTTAAGGGGAGATATACACCTAGCATGGTCGAAAAAATCGATTTTTTTTTGCATTTTCTTGATGCTTGAGGTCTCAAGAATATTTGGTTAAAATTGCAAGTCAATATCTCGATAAATAACGAAGTTACAGCCGAGAGAGTAAACCGTCTCCGAGAGCGCGCCGTACCGCCTGTTTTGCGGCCGAGCCGAGAGGCAGCGACCCTTCGAAGAGAGCGTGTCTAGACCTGTTTTACGATTCTATTGTGTTTTCGGGCGTGGTCGGGTCCAGGTATAACGCAAATATCACACGACCGTTATTCTTTGCCGGAAATTGGACGCGTTTCGTCAGTAACTTGCCGTTCGTGCAACTGTGCGTTACAGTGAGTTTTCGTCTGTGAATACATATTCTGAGGAAAATGGATAACAGATATAAAGGTTCTCGGGAAGCTCATCAATCCGGATCTTTTCGCAAAGATCGAAGCAAGAAGAAGATACCGCCCAAAAATCGAAATACTGCCAAAAAAGTAGAACTTTCCGACGAGAATATTAGTTCCAGTGCCAAAAAATTGAAGACTGATCGTGAGACATCCGCACCAGAAGATCCAAACATCGGGTATCGAATTTTGAATTTTCTGGCAGTGTTTTCTGCCTTATCGGAATGTGTAAAATGCAAAAAGTGTGATAGTGATGTTTGATTCTCAATAGAAAGCACTCGAGGGCTCGGTTTTAAAATTGTAGTTTCGTGTTCATCGTGCAAACCGACTTTTATTCCTTCGTGCCCGTACATCAAGACTGCTTACGAAATAAATACACGATTCTTTTTTGTTATGCGTTTATTGGGGATTGGTTTGCGTGGAGCTATGAAATTTTGTGGCCTCATGGATTTACCGCCTCCGGTTCAACAAACGACGTATGATATGATAATTGAGAACATTTATTCTGCTGCTTCAAGTATTGTTCAATTGGTGTTAAAACAAGCTGTAAAAGAAAAACAACAGGAAATAATAAAACAAAATTCGAGTGATGATATCAAAAAACTGACCATTTCAGGAGATGGTACGTGGCGAAAACGTGGTTTTACCTCATTATATGGAGTTGCGGTTCTCATTGGTCACTTGACAGGAAAAGTCGTTGATTTCATTGTAAAGTCTGCTTATTGTGTTGAATGCAACTATTGGAATAAACACGTCAATACCGAGCAATATCAGGAATGGAAATCTAATCACGAAGAAAATTGCCAGGCAAATCATGTCGGATCGGCAGGCAAAATGGAAGTAGACGCCATGAAGGAATTATTTTCAAGATCTGTCGAAAAGCATGGAGTTATGTACATTAATTACGTCGGGGATGGCGACTCTAAGACGTACACGGGATTAGTGAATGCGAAACCGTATGGTGATGAGATTGAGATTATAAAAAAAGAATGCGTGGGACACGTTCAAAAGCGAATGGGAACCCGTCTTCGCGAATGCAAGAAAAAAAATCCTGGAATCGGCGGCAAAAACAAATTGACGGCAAAGTTTATAGACAAACTGAGCATTTACTATGGCTTAGCCATTCGAAGAAACAGTAACTCCAAGGATGACATGAAAAAAGCGATATGGGCAACATTCTACCATTACGGCTCAACAGACAGCAAGCCTAAACATCATTTTTGTCCCGAAGGCCCGGAATCGTGGTGCAAGTAGCAACAAGCGAAAGCTAAAGGAGAACTGAGGAATTTCCGTCACGATTATTCAGCATTGCCAAAAACGGTGTTAGATCCCATCAAACCAATTTACGAAGACCTCAGCAATGACAAATTGTTGGAACGCTGTGTTGGCGGATACACACAAAACAGCAATGAGAGCTTCAACCAACTTATTTGGAAGATAGCTCCAAAAACGATGCACAGCGGGGCCAAAATTGTTAACATTGCTGCATTTCTTGCAACATGCACGTTCAACAATGGTGTCACGTCATTGTTAGAAATTATGAACGTATTAGGAATATCAGTCGGATCGGGCGCGCACTTGTACGCTGCGCAAGAAGACGAAACTCGCATAGCGAAAGCCGAGCTGCAAGCGCAAGAACAGACTAAAGAAGGTCGAATACGGCGCCGACAACAAAATTTAGAAAATATGAACATTCCGTCAACCGTAGAGGACTTACACTATGGGCCTGGTATCGATGATTCCATGTAAGTTGACAAATTTAATGATTTATTCATTCCCAAATTTTCAAACGCGTTTTTCTCAAAACCACGTTTTTCAAATCGGTACCCAAAATTTCTCGAAAACCAATGAACCGATTGCCTTGAATTTTTTTGTGGTTATTCTATACATCATTATCTAGTACTTGTCATAGGATTTTTTTTTCGTTGCTTAGTTTTTGTTTTATAGGCAAAATAATAACTAATTTTTGGTCGAAAAATCGCTATGTTATGTTCAAACGTCCGCCATTTTGTCATAAATCGATATTTTCAAAATCGGCTATGACAAGTACTAGATTATAGTATCTAATTTAATAATCTTTTTGGTTTTTTTGTTTCAGATGATTTTTGAAGAAACGCCAGTGGGTACCGTTTACCCGGATTTTCTTACGGCGCTCCAAAGATTATACCACAACCTCGTCAATTTTTGATTTTTTTTAATAAAAAAAATTGGACATATTCCTGAATGTGTATACTTTTAGATAGAAAAACCCCCAATCCGAAATTTCAAATAGTTTTCCTTAAAAAAATTCACAAAGATGACCTTTTTTTCCGGCTCCTAGATGTATATCTCCCCTTAAAGTTTTCGGCCTGTCATGGATGCCTAACGAAGACGTGTTTCGCTTGGTCGTGAACTCGACCACCCCCAGCGTTCCTACCAAACGCTCAATTCTTTCATTTATCGCGAGGCTTTACGACCCTCTCGGATGGGCCGCTCCCGTCGTGATCGTGGCAAAAATAATACTTCAAGAGCTGTGGTTGTTACATTGCGAATGGGACTCTCTCATCTCCGATGAGTTAACGTCCCGTTGGAATTATTTTGTATCAGAATTTCACAAATTAGAAATGATCAAAATTCCACGGTGGACTGGTCAAGGTCCACAAACTCTCGCGCTAGAGATACACGGTTTCGCTGACGCGTCAAATCGAGCTTATGCCGCCGTCGTATATCTTCGCGTCTATCATTCGCTTTCAGACTTCGCAATAAATTTAATCGCAGCAAAAACAAAAGTCGCGCCCGTGAAAACCGTGAGCATCCCGCGTCTAGAGTTAAACGCGGTAGTGTTATTGAGTCGCCTCGTAAAGTGGACTGTTAATTCGTTGCAGTTAGTTGGAACTCCGATCCATTGTTGGACGGATTACACGATAGCTCTGGCGTGGTTGCGCCAGCACCCATCAAAGTGGAACACATACGTGGCCAACCGCGTGGCTGAAATACAGAACAATTTGCCATCTACTCGGTGGAGTCACGTACCATCGGCAGAGAACCCGGCGGATTGTGCGTCGCGCGGGCTATCCGCGTCTGAGTTAGTGTCTCATTCGCTATGGTGGACGGGACCACCATGGCTTCGGCAACCTTCAACGGCTTGGCCGATTCATGATATGACGAATACTAGACCCACTAATGAACTACAGCAAGTTTCAGCTGAACTGCGAAAAACCAAAGTTCTTCACATTGAAGGTGAAGAAGAGTGGGATCTACTTTACAAATTTTCAAGTTGGACGAAGCTCGTCCGAGTGACGGCTTACGTCCACAGGTTTCTCGCCTTACTGCGGAAGGAAAAGGTTCGTAAATGTAAAAAAGATTCGACACTGAGCGTCGACGAGCTTAAACGGGCCGAGCAATTCTGGCTGTCTTATGTCCAGCGGAGAGCTTTCAAGGTCGAATTCAAAACTTTGCAAAAGACTGCCACGATTTCAAAAAAGAGTTCCCTTCGAACTTTTGCTCCATTTTTAGGAAAAGATTCGGTACTCCGGCTTGGCGGGCGGTTGCGACACTCCGCTCTTAGCTACGATGAGCAACATCCCGTAATCGTGCCGCGCGGACAACTCGCTTACCTTCTAATCGCTCAAGCTCATAAGAGTACACTCCACGGTGGAGTTCAAATCGTGCTGCGCACCCTTCGTCAGAATTATTGGTTAATGGGAGGGCGAAACTCCGTCAAGGGATATATAAGACAATGCATCCCTTGCGTACGTCACTCGGCTAAACTTTCGAGCCAATTCATGGGAGACCTCCCGTCTCCACGCGTCAATCCGTCGTCTCCATTTGCTCATACGGGAGTGGATTATGCTGGCCCTTTCTTAGTCACGCCGTTCGTTGGCAGAGGCCAAAAAACCAAAAAAAATTATATAGCTTTGTTCATCTGCCTCGTCACGAAAGCAATCCACGTAGAGCTAGTCGAAGACTACTCTACCGCTGGGTTCCTCGCCGCCTTTCGGCGATTTGTGAGCCGAAGGGGCTTGCCGTCCAAGCTATATAGCGATAATGGAACGAACTTCCACGGGGCTGACAAGGAATTGAACGACGCGTTCAGCGCCTTGATGAAGGATTCGTTACTGCACAACATCCTTGCAAATGACAAAATTGAATGGAACTTCATTCCGTCTGCGGCTCCTCACTTCGGTGGGCTATGGGAGGCGGGAATCAAAAGTCTCAAGTCGCACTTAAAACGAGTCGCCGGTTCGCGAACTCTGTCACAGGCCGAATTCGCGACGTTATTATGCCAAATCGAGGCGTGCTTAAATTCTCGTCCGATCGCGGCATTAAGCGACGATCCGAGTGACCTATCGGCACTCACTCCGGGTCATTTCCTGATCGGGCGCCCCATAATTGCGATACCGGAGGAGTCAGTGCTCGAAAGTAATGCGAATCGACTATCGCGATGGCAGATGGTCCATTCTTTAGTCGAACAGATTTGGCGCTCGTGGTCACAAGACTACTTGCACTCCCTGCAGCAGCGGCGTAAGTGGTCGGAAAAAACGTCTTGTTTTCGCATAGGAGAACTCGCCTTGTTGAAGAATCCCTTGCTCCCTCCGAGCAAGTGGAACCTAGCGCGAGTCACGCAGATTCATCCCGGCTCGGATGGACTCGTGCGAGTAGTTACGGTGAGAACTGCGAGCTCGATCCTGAAACGACCAGTTACGCTACTGTGCCGGCTGCCAATCAATAGCAATATTTGAAAATTGTACTTGCGTTAAACTTAGATTGTAATTATTTGATAAATTTCGGGTGTGATTTATGTATTTAGCGTCAAAATCTACTATATTAGGCAATATTCTCCTCTTCGGCGTGGTTTTCGAGCCAGGTATCGCATTTATGACTTTGTTATTCGACCCATCGCATTGTCGGTAGAATTTCGAAACATGTATAATTGTATTTGCGTAACAGCCGAAAGAGGCGAATATTTGCTAAGGCTCAGTGCCTATTGAAAATTGAGAGCGTCTTTATAATTTAGAAATATTTACTCGAAAATTGTAAAAGGTTTTTTCACCTTCTGATTACTTGCCCTCGTTATTCGATCGCAAGAAATTATTGCATTGATCTCTTGTTTGATTTCTTGGTTGATTGAAAATTGATTTATTGTCTTCATCGTACGTTGAAGACTACCGTTGGCTATATTTCGCATATTCGCATACGTTCAAATGCGAGGCGGGCGGTATGTTTAAAATTGTCACGTATTTTCGGAGCGACGAAGCAAGGTTAATCGTAGAAATTGAAAATATTTGACGCCGAGATGTTATTCCGGTTGTTTTCGATTCCGCGAGCGAGGAATCTACAAAAACTCGCCTTTGTCTCGCGTTTCGGAGCGTGATGGGGCAATCGTCCGCGAATAGGATTTCAGCACGTGTGCCACGCGTCGATCGGATGATCGATCGCCCCCTTAGCTGCCGAATTCCGCGAGGATCAAAAATGAGTCTACTCGAGGAGTCTGAACTGAAGAGACGTCTCCGTGTATATCAGCGAAAAGAGCATCGCGCGAATTTATCTCGTTCTAGAGCGAACTTCCGCGTTTTAATCTTGTCTGCGAGAGTTTTGAATAAAACTGCTTTGCCTCAAAAGTGAATTTCTCCACCTTTACAATTTTCTCCGCATCCAGTCTCCTTCGTATCTACGAGCCGACTTATAAATAAATAAATTTGCCTCTGCGCGGAAAATTAAAACAAATCGAAGGTTCTCGCACAACTTGTGAACTGCAGGACACATGAACATCGACATTTCGAACGCACATTGCGGTCCACGGATACAATTCCCGGACCACGCCTGGCTGAGAGTCGTTTTAGTACCCCTAAACTGCTTGCGCCCGAAAAGCGCGCACGGCCACGACGCGGGCGACCAGAGAATGGCGCGCGCGTCGCCTGTGCTCTGTGCAACGCTTACAATGGGCGTACGAGCGATCGTTGGACGTTCGCCCGAGGTGTCTGTGCCGCGCCGACCAGCCGCGGCGCAAATCCTTGCGTCGTCTGAAATGACACACCGAAATAATAATAATGAGGAGGAGAAGCGCACAAGCGTGTAAAACGTTGGCGAACGCGCGCCCAGAGAATGCTGCGCGAATTAAGAGGGGGAGCGTGTTTGTGTATCCAAGTCGTGTGTGTACGCGAGAGCCGAGGAGAAATGGGATGAGAGTAAGAGCGCGCGCGAAGGGAGCAACAAACGGCCAAAAAAAGGGTCAGGGCGGTGAATGGCACCGCTTTCCCTAGAGCGGCGCGTGCGTCGTTGTCTCCCGAAAGTAGGTAGCGCATGTCTCACCGTCTCTCCTCTCCGTACATCACACAGACTGACCGACTGCTCTCGCACTCTGTGCCGCGTCTCTCGGTGCGATAGCGCTCGCGCGTCTTATGCCGAGGCGCCCTTGCCCGCACACATAACGGTATTACGGAGAAATATACGGCGCGTCGTCGTCCGGCGGAGAGAGCATTCGTAATCCTTTACCTCTTTACGGAGAAGGGTTTTGAATCGCGAGCCGACCGCATGTCCGAGTCCACGAAATTTTCGTAAAGCAAAAAAAAAGGACCGGCGCGCCGCGTCGTGTACTCGTCGAATCGATTCCGCCCGAATTTCGTATATAAAAGAGAAAGGAGAGCCGAGAATTTCGAACCCCGCGATATATCGTCTCCATTACCACCAACGAATGTGTGTGCGGTTAGCGCCCCGGCGATTTGCCTTCTCGCGTATTTCGTGTGCTGCCGCTGCTGCTCTCTCGTCGACGCTCTCTCTCTCTCCCTCTTATATATTATAGAGGAGAGACGACGATGAGCGACGCGGAGGAGGCAAACGGCTACGAAAACTCACTATGTGACGACCTCAGAGCAGGCGAGATTACCCGCTGAATTTAAGCATATTATTAAGCGGAGGAAAAGAAACTGACCAGGATTTCCTTAGTAGCGGCGAGCGAACAGGAAAGAGCCCAGCACCGAATCCCGCGGTTCCGCCGCAGGGAAATGTGGTGTTCGAAAGGATCCGCTTATCCCGAGGTGCCGCGTCGCGTCCAAGTCCATCTTGAATGGGGCCACTTACCCGTAGAGGGTGCCAGGCCCGTTGCGACCGGTGCGCGCCTCGGAAGAATCTCTCCTTAGAATCGGGTTGCTTGAGAGTGCAGCTCTAAGTGGGTGGTAAACTCCATCTAAGGCTAAATACGACCACGAGACCGATAGCGAACAAGTACCGTGAGGGAAAGTTGAAAAGAACTTTGAAAAAAGAGTTCAAGAGTACGTGAAACCGTTCAGGGGTAAACCTAAGAAACCCAAAAGATCGAACGGGGAGATTCATCGTCAGCGGCGCTGGCTTCGCGTCGGTCGGCGATGTCCCGCGGAGTCCGTGCAAATCGATCGTCGGAACTGGGTATAGAGGGCAAAAGACTAATTGAACCATCTAGTAGCTGGTTCCCTCCGAAGTTTCCCTTAGGATAGCTGGCACTCGGCCGTTCCGCACGGAACGCGCGCGAGTCTCATCTGGTAAAGCGAATGATTAGAGGCCTTGGGGCCAAAACGACCTCAACCTATTCTCAAACTTTAAATGGGTGAGATCTCTGGCTTTCTTGAATTATGAAGCCACGAGCATCTTCGAATCAGAGTGCCAAGTGGGCCATTTTTGGTAAGCAGAACTGGCGCTGTGGGATGAACCAAACGCAGAGTTAAGGCGCCCAACTCGACGCTCATGGGACACCATGAAAGGCGTTGCTTAAGACAGCAGAACGGTGGCCATGGAAGTCGGAATCCGCTAAGGAGTGTGTAAAACTCACCTGCCGAAGCAACTAGCCTTGAAAATGGATGGCGCTGAAGCGTCGAGCCTATACTCTGCCGTCAGTGGCAAGTGGGGCGGCAACCGGGAGCGGGCGTTAGTCTTCTCTCGCGTCGTCACGAAGCCCTGACGAGTAGGAGGGTCGCGACGGTGAGCGCAGAAAAGTCTGGGCGCGAGCTTGCCTGGAGCCGCCGTCGGTGCAGATCTTGGTGGTAGTAGCAAATACTCCAGCGAGGCCCTGGAGGACTGACGTGGAGAAGGGTTTCGTGTGAACAGCCGTTGCACACGAGTCAGTCGATCCTAAGCCTAGGAGAAATCCTATGTTAATGACGGCGTACAATATACTCGAGTGTCGAGAAATAATAATAAATATTATACGAAAGACACACGCCCGTCGGGCAAAAGGGAATCCGGTTCCTATTCCGGAACCCGGCAGCGGAACCGCATACAATTCGGGCCCTTGTAAGAGTGTTCGTCGGGGTAACCCAAAATGACCTGGAGACGCCGTCGGGAGATCCGGGAAGAGTTTTCTTTTCTGTATAAGCATTCGAGTTTCCTGGAAACCTCTAGCAGGGAGATAGGGTTTGGAACGCGAAGAGCACCGCAGTTGCGGCGGTGTCCGGATCTTCCCCTCGGACCTTGAAAATCCAGGAGAGGGCCACGTGGAGGTGTCGCGCCGGTTCGTACCCATATCCGCAGCAGGTCTCCAAGGTAAAGAGCCTCTAGTCGATAGAATAATGTAGGTAAGGGAAGTCGGCAAATTGGATTCGTAACTTCGGAATAAGGATTGGCTCTGAGGAGCGGGGCGTGTCGGGCTTAGTCGGGAAGCGGGTCTGGCTGACGTGCCGGGCCTGGGCGAGGTGAACGGTCAGCGTTCTCGCGCCGGTCCCGGGATCCGAGCTCGGTCCCGTGCCTTGGCCTCCCGCGGATCTTCCTTGCTGCGAGGCTTCCGTAGCGGCGCGAGCCGTCGTGGTTGTCCTCTTCGGCCGCCATTCAACGCTCAGCTCAGAACTGGCACGGACTAGGGGAATCCGACTGTCTAATTAAAACAAAGCATTGCGATGGCCATCGCGGGTGTTGACGCAATGTGATTTCTGCCCAGTGCTGTGAATGTCAACGTGAAGAAATTCAAGCAAGCGCGGGTAAACGGCGGGAGTAACTATGACTCTCTTAAAGCCTCGGACCTAAACGCGCAATGTCCCGCGCGTCAGGAATTGAAGGGGACCACAGATGACAACCAAGCGCTCTAACGGACTATAATTATTCTTTTGCCCTTTGAGCCTACGAATTGCCCCTTATGTACCGAGAAGGATAGAGCGCGTTATCTCTCATTGAGTTTAAATGACGCATTAAGCCACCATGCAGAGAAGCACTCGTCGTTTGGGGTATCGTTCGAGTGCCGTAAATGCCGAAAAGCTTACACGACTAAACACGCCCTTTTGTGCCACATCCCGAAGTGTCCTGGGGCCCGGGCTCCGGGTCCTTTTCCTTGCCCGGAGTGCACCGAGTCATTTCTGTCTCAGAGAGGTCTTACCCAACACAAGAGACATCGTCATCCCATTATGAGAAATGCGGAGCGTGAGGCTTCCGCTCAGCCGACCACCAGGGCAATTCGGGATGGTGGCAGCTTTGCGGCTGAGGAGATTGTGATGATGCTCCAACTCGAGCATAGTCATAGGGGTGACCCAGATATTGTCCAAAGAATTGTGGCAGCACTTCCCGCTAAAACTCTCAAACAGATCCGAGATAAAAGGCGTGAGCCCGCCTATTGCCGTAGGCGGGATCAGTACATAAGGGATGCTGCTGGCTTGTTGCCTGCTGTCAAAAGGAGGTCGAGAGCTTCTGGCCTTGGTGTCTCCTCGATTGGCTCTGCTCCGTCTACGCCGAACACTACGGCGTGTGGAGCTGCTTCTTCGACGAGCGGAGGCGATCTCGCGTCGGGCGGGTTGGCTTCGTCCGGGGATTGCGAGTCCTGACGTCTCGGTTCCGGAGGGTGGAACTCTGGCGCCGGCTCTCGAGGGTTCTGAGGAGATGGCCGCGAGAGGCTTGGATGCCAATATTGATGCGCCGGGGGCTGATCTGATTATCGAGACCAGTGTGGCGCCTATAATCCAACTTGGGGAGTGCTATGTCCGGTTGGAAAAATGCGATCGGATGTTGAACCGGCCGCGAACCCCAGAAGAGAAAGAGGATGATGCTCTTGTCGAGGAGAATCAGTGGAGAAATAAACTTCCTTGAATATTTTATGGAATGGGATCTATCAGGGTATCCCAAGGGTGTCTCGGGTATCTGTGGGGTTATCCGGGCCGCCGCTGAGGGCCCGAGTCCTGACTCGGTTGAAGGAGCCTATGCGGCGGTGGCGGGGCACCTCGGAGGTGCGCATAGTTCGACAGAATCTCGAAATTGTCCCCCTCGGACAAAACAACGGTCTAAGCGTAGCGTTAAACGCTACCAATACGCGAGAACCCAGGACTTGTGCAAGAGGGACCCCGGTCTTCTCGCGAGACACGTCCGACAGGGGACGGATCATATGGCGCCAAATAATCAGAGCATTTTGAGGGGCGAAGTCCGGGACTTGTACGCGGCCCTGTGGGGAACTTGGGTTCCCACCCGCATCCCGGATCCGGGGGTGGTTCCGTCCGTTGGGTTCGAGAAGTTTGGCCCGATATCGGCTATTGAGGTCAAGAACAGGCTAGCTAGGACTAAGAAGTCCACCGCCCCGGGTCCGGATGGCATAAGGAGGGCTGCACTCCTGGGCGCTCACAAGAACGACATACTGGCGAGGTTATTCAGCCTAATTCTGGCTACGGGAATTCTGCCTGTTTCCTGGAAACAGAATAGAACCACATTGATTCTCAAGGAGGGCAAGGATGGTGCCAGGGTGACCAACTACCGCCCCATTACTATCAGTTCCTTGATTAGTCGTTTATTTTGGGGAATCGTAGATGAGCGTCTCCGTTCGGCAGTCCAAATTAACCTGCAACAGAAGGGATTCGTGGCGGAATCGGGCTGCTTCGCAAATGTGCAGATCCTGCATGAGCTGATTGGCCACATGAAGAAAAACCATGGTGGCGTTGGTATCCAGCTAGACGTCGCTAAAGCTTTCGATACCGTACCGCACGAAGCAATACCAGCTGCTCTAAAGAGGAAGGGAATTCCACAACCGATTGTGGACCTCATTGAGGGTTCATATAATGGTGTGGTCACCAAGATTGTGTCATCCGGATAGTGAAATAGAAATTGGGCTCCAAAGAGGGGTTAAGCAGGGTGACCCTCTGTCTCCTCTCCTGTTTAATTTGATACTCGAGCCCCTGTTAGAAAAGCTCGAGGCCATGCCCGGATATCCGATGGGTGGTGGAAACAACATATCATACCTCGCCTTCGCGGATGACCTGATTCTTTTTGCATTGGACCCTCAAGGGGCGCAGGCTCTTCTCGACTGTACGGTGGAGGAGCTTGGCTCGCTGGGCATGACAGTTGCCGCTAGTAAAAGCTATGCCTACCAGATCAGGTCAACAAGGGACTCCTGGTACATGGTAGATCCGGGTGTAAAACGCACCGGAGAGAAAATCCCAGCCTGTACGCCTGGAAATAGGTTGACCTATTTGGGATGCTCGTACTCGGTTTGGTCCGGATTCGACCTGGATGGGGTTGGTAAGCACTTGAGCGGAGTCATAGCAAGGGTTAAAGCACTAAGACTCAAACCAATGCAGAAAATCAGTTTACTTCAAACCTACCTGATACCACACTACCTCCATCAGTTGGTAATCGCCTTGCCACCTAAAACTTTCTTAATGTCTATGGACCAGGAGCTCAGAGTGGCTGTTAAACAGGTCCTTCACCTGCCCCAGTCGATTTGCAATGGGGTGATCTACTGCCCTAAGAGGGACGGTGGCTTGGGGTTTCCTAAGCTGCAGGAACTTGTCCCTAGAGTGTCTTTGGCAGCCGGTCTCAAGTTCGCCGATTCCAATGACCCTGCCATTAGAGCGCTATTATCCTGCTCAAAAGTTACCTGTAGACTAAACAGAATGGCAAATGGTGTAAGGCTAAACTATCCGTACACGGCTGCGGACTTGAATAAATATAGGGAAGCATGTAGGAAGACCGAGCTAAAGAGATGGCGAGAATTGGTGGCTCAAGGCCAAGCGGTGGGGGCGTTGACCGGGGACAGGATAGGGAACTCTTTCCTGCGAGACCCAACTCTGCTGAAGCCCTGCAGATTTACAACGGCTCTGCAATTGCGCACAAATACAGCAGGCAACAAGACCAGCCTGAACAGAGCAGTTCCACAACAGGATCTAAACTGTAGGAAATGCAGGATGAGCAAGGAGACACTAGCTCATGTGCTCGGTCAGTGCACCCACACTAAGGCCTCAAGAATTCGTAGGCATATCGAAATCAGGGACTTCGTGGAGAAAGTAGTTAGTGAGGTTGACAAGGAAGCAATCATTTCTAAGGAGCCGCTTGTACCTCTGGCTGAAGGAGGCAATCTTAAACCCGACCTGATTATAAAAAACCAGGGTGGGGTCTTCGTGGTCGACATTACGGTCCGCCTTGAGGATGGAGAGAGTCTACGGAAAGCCAAACAAGAGAAGGAGGAAAAATATGAGCGACTTATACCGCAATTAAAACACCAGTTCAGCATGGAAAAAGGAAAGGTTCTGCCAGTTGTTGTAGGCACCAGAGGAGCGATGCCCAGTGAGACAATAACAGCATTAGCTGTGCTGGGTGTGAAACAGGTCAAAGATCTGAAGACAATCTCAATGATGGCATTACGGTCGTCAATTGAGATATATCATGCCTTCATAGATTATGACGGTCCTCTACTATAAGCAACCATGCTAAGCTCGATTGTTTGCTTCCGCTATAAAATTTATTGTAAATAATGTCAAGTGTTATTGTTGTGACATTGTTGTGGATCCTGGTCTCTTGTCTTGTATATATTTTATTCTCATTGTATTTTATATTTATTTATTTATTTTATCCTATTTCTATTTTATGGTGCTCTTGACTGGATGGGGTCAGTGAGAACCGCCTAACGCGGTTGAGCGAAATGGTGAGTAAGCTCAACCGCGTCAACGCACTCACAAAAAGCCAAGGAGACCACACTTACGTGGGAAGTTTACGCATCAAAAAGTGTATAGAAATAGCCAAATGCCTCGTCATCTAATTAGTGACGCGCATGAATGGATTAACGAGATTCCCACTGTCCCTATCTACTGGCGAGGTGGCCATGCCTCTTGTCCCGGCTGCAATGTTGCACCGGTGGCGGGGTGGGCATATGAGCTCCTCCTTGTATCGAGGGAAGGCGCCGCTTTTGCGGGAGCCCAAGTGTTTAATCCATCATACTAGAACAGGGATAACGAACTAATGCCGGCGTCGGCGATTCGCCGGGCTAAGCGGCAAGATGCGCACAAAGTGGCTAATGAGGATATGCTGCAACCAATGCTGCAGCTGGAGAAGAGCTGGCAACTGGGTCCAAAAGGACCGTAGTATAACACGGACCTAAACTCGTAGGAGGGGTGAATACCGAAATCCTGATGGCATGGCTTGCCTGCCGGCCTCGGAGAGGTATACCCCTCTGAACCTGAATGCTCCTAGGCACGAGCTCCTGACTGGCTAAGCGGAAACGTATGTTTTAAAAGGGCCGATGCGTCCCACTGTGGGTCCCGAAAGGGACGAGGTATCCACAGTCGGTGACTGCGAGGCTCATCCCTGGCCGGTCTCGAGTTCGACGGAGCATTCAAAGAGCATTAAGCTCGCCACCGTGGTAATACCTCCTGCAGTGGTGAGCAAAGTGCTGAAAGGCCAAGGCGCGTGGTGTTCACATAACACCGCGCGTCTGGCCTTTTTTTATGACAAAATTTCAGTCATTTTCTTTTATTTTTTGCTTTTGCCGCTCTTCTCCA
The DNA here is from genome assembly GCF_048542155.1 of Nylanderia fulva. Classification (NCBI taxonomy): domain Eukaryota; kingdom Metazoa; phylum Arthropoda; class Insecta; order Hymenoptera; family Formicidae; genus Nylanderia; species Nylanderia fulva. The sequence continues at coordinate 14,538 of NW_028189529.1, forward strand.
AGAGAAATTTTAATTTCTATTTACTATGACGACCAACGTGCATTAACTCAGCACCTACCACCTATTGCGAGCACGTATACTCAGACGCCACGAATATGCCACGACCATTCCTGGCATATGTCGCTGTGCGCTAAGCGTGACGCTGACCCTGCGACACCGGGCTAAGCAAAACGCTGACCCCGCGACAGCAAGCGAAGCTAAACGCTGATCCTGCGACACTGTATCTTGCTGTGAGGCTCGGCGTTTCGCTGACTCCCGGCGCGAGGTCCGATTCGGCGGGTCTTCGTTGCCTGGACAAGGCGATACCGCCTTCGGACTTTGTCCGAATTTAGAAAGCAACACGCCGCGGTCGGACTTTGTCCGATTCTTAAAAGCAACACGCCGCGATCGGACTTTGTTGCTTTTTCAAAAGCAACACGCCGCGATCGGGCTTTGTTGCTTCTTTAAAGGCAACACGCCGTGATCGGACTTAATGCGGATTGCGAAAGCAACACGCCGCGGTCTGGCTTTGTCCGAAATTTAAAGCAACACGCCGCGCTCGGACTTTGTCCGATTTAAAAAGCAACACGCCGCGCTCGGACTTTGTCCGATTTAAAAGCAACACGCCGCGTTGACACTTGGGCTCTGCGCGAAACGGCGCGGGCCGATTTAAATGTGCGTTTCGCGGGGCGCTGTGCGAGCAGCGCTTCGCGAGACATTATGCGGTAAGCAGAACGCCGCCTGGAGCTCCTATGCCTGCCCTGTTTCTCGGGGCAACACGCCGCGAGGAGACTTGTCTTCTCAAAGCAACACGCCGGAGTAAATAACATCATAGCTCCTGAGTCAGGGGTGTGGTCACTTTGTGGCGCTCCCTCCTCCGAAATAACCATGCCACCCATGAGGACGCCCGGGTGTCACTGCTCTGCTGATCTTGCATCGTGCAGGAGATGCTGGGCAGGTAAGCCCGGGGTCTGGGGTGGCTTATGGTTGGGTCGTTGATGCGATGCAGACCTCTCGTTAGGTCCTTCAGCCTCTCACGTGCCCTTTGGATTCGGCAGGGAGGGAGTGCTGCGGGCGCAAGATGCGTAACGTATAGCCTCCCTTGCGTCTTGTCAATGCCTACCTCCTCGTGGTCTCGCTGGTAACGTTGTGCTTCTAGCACAACGGCTAAGTGGTGTTGGCGCCGCATGCACACTCGGCAGCCGAACATCAGGCAATGCCATAACCGCAATGTGAGAGTGCATGTGGGAAGAGACAAACGCGGGCCCACAGGTCAACCAGCTGAACACCCAGCGCTGAGCCGCCGTTGAACGTAGGGTGTGCTGTAGCGGAACCCCGAAGCCAAGGTGGGAGATAGCGTGCCGAGGGCTGCATGGTCGTGGGAGTGTGGAACACGGCCGAGAACGATTCCCGTAGGGCACCTGGCGCAACCCTGCGGTAACTAAGTCGCCTTACTCAGGTACTGGGGGCTCTGCCTGAGCGGACGTCGAGACTCACCAGACTCGTGGGAATAAAAATGGAGAAACTAAGAAACACAATTAAACCAAAAATGACTAACAAAACAGGGGATAAGGAGCAGGACCCTTTCGAGAGAAGGGAGTCCATCCCCAGATCTCCACCATCGGCTAGAATGGTGGCTGGAGGATTAAGCAGGCCTTGTAGCGCCTCGCTTGAGCAAGGAAAGGAGGCGTACGACTCTCCAGCTGAGAGGAAGAATGGCACAAAAAGTAAAGAAATCGATGATGTTTTCGTCTTTCCTGGTCTGAGCTTGAGGGCTGCGGAACAAAAGGGTGTGAAGGAAGATGTAGGCAAGGAGTCCACAACTCCTGCAGACATGGAAGTATGTGTGTATGGAAGGAATAGGAGCGACAGTGTGACAAGTAAAGCGAGTGATGGGAGTGTGAGTGCGAAGAGGAAACGAATGAATGGGGGAGAAAATGAGAGCGTGGATGTGTGTGAAATAGCGAATATGAGAATGATTGGTGCGCGGCTCCGTAAATTCTTGTTTACGGAAACAAACAAAATATCGAAGAGTGCGAGCGAGAAAATTTTGGACATGGTGGGAGAGTATGAAGAGCAAGTGATGCGTATGATCTGCAAGAATGAGAGAATGCAGGGGAAGCTGGATGAGTGCGTGCGTCGAGCGAATCGGGATATAGCTTACGGCGGGAATGGAATGAGCTATGCAAGTGTAAGTGCGAAAAATGTTGAAAAGAGTGTGCTGGGGAGCAAGAAAATACAGGAAGTGAATGCGAAGACGAGTACAAAAGAGAAGAGTTATGCGGTGATTGTGAGAGCGGAAGATACAAGTGCAAGTGTGACAAGCGAGGTAGTGAAGAAGAGAATGTTGAAGCATGTGAGCAAGTCGCTGAATGTGCGTGTGAAAGCGGTGAGAAAGTTGAGGAATGGAGGGGTAGCGGTCGAAACGATGAGTGAGAGTGAGCTGAAAAAAATAAGAGAATGCGGCCAGTTTAAGAATGCTGGCCTGAAAGTTGAGCTGCCTCGCAAGATAGGCCCGAAGATCATCTTGTATGATGTGCCGAATGATATGGGGAATGATGTGTTAATAAGAGAAATGTATGAGAGGAATTTGAAAAGGCGAGTGGATGAGAAAGTATTTATGGAACGTGTGCGTGTTGTGAGCAGGAACTCGAAGAAGGATGCAACCTGCGGGAATGTAATTTTGGAAGTTACAAGTGTGGTTAGGAATGTTTTGTGTAGTGACGGACGAGTGTTTGTACATTGGAAGGCTTTCAGGGTGAAAGAGTTCTTTAGTGTGTTGAGGTGCCACAAGTGCTTCGCATTTGGGCACATGATGCGGCAATGTCCCGAAAAGGATAAGTTGTGTCAAAAGTGTGGGTGCGTAGGGCACATGTTGAGAGAATGCAAAAAGGAGAGTGTGTGTAGGAATTGTAAGATAAAAGGGAGTAAGTGTGATCACTCGGTTCTGTCCGAGGTGTGCCCGAAATACGTGAGAGCGCTAGAGAGAGAGAAAGCGAGAGTAAATGACGAATGAATGGTGCGTGAATGTAGTGCAGTATAACTGTCAGAGAGCGTATGCGGTTATGTGTGATCTGGGTGAGATGATGCGTGAACGCCGAGTGAGTGTGGCACTGCTGCAAGAACCGTACGAAAGGCATGGACGCGTGGTGGGCTTGCCCATAGGTATGGATGTGATTGTTAGCGAGAGTGGGATGGTCAAAGCAGCAGTGGTAGTGAATGACTCTAGGTTGGACGTGATGTGTGTGAGAGAATGTACGAATGAGCTTGGAGTGTGCGTGTGGTTGAAGAGGGACTTTGGAGAGATGTATGTGGTGTCCGTGTACTGCCGGTACGGTAAGAGCATCGAGCCGTACTTGGCGTACATGGACAGAGTATGTGAGACAGCCAGGGACAAGCGTCTGCTGATGGGTATGGATGCGAATGCCGTCTCTCCCTTGTAGGTATAGCAAGGGTGAGGGAGGCAGCAGAGAAAGTGAAGCGCGTGGAAGAGTGATTGAGGAATGGATAATTGCGAACGGGATGAACGTGTTAAATGAACCAAGTGAGTTTTACACGTTCAGCGGGCCGAATGGGGAGAGTGACATCGACGTCACTCTCGTGAACGGCGTGCATGGAGGGTGCCGGTATGAGTGGGAGGTAAAGCCTGACTGGGGAGTGAGTGACCATAACGTGTTATTAATACGTATGGTATACAGAGAAAATGTGAGTACGAATGAGGACATGTGTAGATGGGTGTGCAAGGACGTAGACTGGGAAGGGTATATGTGTGATATGCGAGAGAGTGCGTTAGAGGATGCAGCGAGCGCTATAGACGAAACGGATGCGCAGAGCTGTGTAGAGCGAATGATGAAATGGATCCATAGTGCGAATGATAGATGGATGAAGAGGTGTAAACCTGTGCATGCTAGGAAGCTTGTGTGGTGGACGGATGAGCTTGAGGGGCTGAAGAAAGATGTAGGAAGGAGCAGACGTGCCTACCAGCGCGCAAGGAAGAAAAAGAAAGGAAGCAGAGTGGAAGGAAGAATGAATGAATACAAGAATGTTTTGCGGGAGTATAAGGAGAAAATGCGAAGAGTGAAAGAGGAGAATTGGAAGCGATTTGTGTGTGAGACCGGGAACATGGATCCATGGAGTGATGTGTATAAGGTGTGCATGGGAAAGCGTGACAGGGTAAGATTGAGTGGCATAAAAGTGGGTGATAGAATGACGAGCACATGGAAAGAAAGTGTGGATGCGTTAATAGAGAGATTCTTCCCGGCAGCACGGACAAGCGTGGAGATGGAGGCTGGAGGAGGCGTGAGTGAGGAAGAAAGGCAGTTTGAATGGAGCGAAGTGGATGTGGCGGTGAAATCGATGAAAGTGGGAAAGGCACCTGGTATGGATGGTGTAAGTACGGAGATGTTGCGAGCGATTTGGCGTGCTGTCCCGGTATAGATGAAAAGGATGTATGATGTATGTCTGAGTACAGCGTGTTTCCCCCCGGCGTGGAAGGCTGCGCGAGTGGTAGTTCTGTTAAAATCCCCTGAGAAACCTAGGTCAGACCCTGGGTCGTACAGGCCCATTTGCCTGCTGTCCGTACTGGGGAAAGTGTTGGAGCGAATGATGGTTGGAAGACTCGAGCGAACGATGTGTGGAAGAATGTGTGACGCCCAGTACGGATTTGTTAGGAACCGGTCGACCGAGGATGCGTGGAATCGAGTGCATGAATGGGTGAATGGGTCGGAGAGAAAGTATGTGCTAGGAGTGTTCGTGGATTTTAAGGGAGCGTTTGACAACCTAGAGTGGGAATGTGTGATCAAGAAATTGCGTGAAGTTGAATGTGAAGAGACTGAATTGTGGAAGAGCTACTACAGCGGCAGGCGTGTATGTATGACGGGTGCGTGTGATACAGTGTGGAAAGAAGTACAGCGTGGCTGCCCGCAGGGCTCCATCTGCGGCCCATTTATATGGAACCTAATGATGGATGAACTGTTGTGGCGGCTACGCGAGAATGAATGTAAGGTGGTTGCGTATGCGGATGACCTGCTGTTGGTTGTAGAAGGACAGAGCCGAGCGGAGTTGGAGAGAAAGGGTACGGAGTGGATGAGAATGGTGTACGAATAGGGAGTGAAAGTAGGTGTGAGTGTATCTGAGAGTAAGACTGTGATGATGCTGATGAAAGGTAGTATGGCTGGGACGAGGCCTCCCAATGTACGTGTGAATGATAAATGCGTGAGGTATGCGAGAAGTGTGAGATACCTGGGTGTCTGGGTGAGTGAAAGAATGAACTTCAGGTTGCATCTGGAGAGTCTGAGAAAGAAATGTATAAATGTGGTGGGAAAATTGAGACGTGTGTTGAGAAGTGAGTGGGGCTTGCGAAAGAAGGCTGTGAGTGTGCTATATAAGGGCTTGTTTACGGCGTGTGTGATGTATGGAGCGAGTGTGTGGTATGGAGTGATGAGATTCGGGTATGCGAGGGAGCTCATCAATAGGTGTCAGAGA